>NW_023658956.1:20000-30000 GCF_015228065.2 Penaeus monodon
CGCCCCCAGTCTGGTTCCTCACTAGAGGACGCGGTTCTTGTTGATCCACGTGACCACGATTTTTGTTTTTGCTCATCATATTAGGTTGTTCTTTACTCATAGCTGGGAATTTGATCCACGGTTCCTCGAGCACCAGAAGGAATTTCTCATGGAGCCCCGGGACATCATCATCAGTCATTACTACTATTACCAGTTATACTACTAATATTTTTGTCATGCCTTCGGGTCTCTCCAGGTGCTGTGCAGAAGTCTGGGCTACAGCGGCGACTGGACGGTGCTTTTACAAGGGGTACCCCGGGAAAGGTCTCAGCTCGCCCATCTTTTCCCCGGCCGCAGTGCGAGGGACACGAGACGTGGATCGGCGAGTGCCCTGGCGATACGTGGGGCGAGAAGAAACTGTTCGATCGGCACCGACCTGGGTCTCTTGTGCTCTCAAGAGGTCGCTTATATTTAATCATATTTATTTTGTTATCAAAGGGTCTAAGAAATTATATATATTTTATATATATATATATATATATATATATATATATATATATATTTAATCCATAACATTTGAAATGACTATTACGACAGAAATCGAAATATCACTATGGTGTTCACAACTTCAACACATGTCTGGTAAATCTGCCCTGATATATAAATATATATATATGTATATATATATATATATATATATATATATATATATATATATATATATATATATATATATTATATATATGCATGTACTGTATATATTTTTTTCCTGTGTCCCGCCGTAGGACGTCGCCGTGAGACTGGCGAAGGGGCAGCTGGAGGTCAGGCTGGAACGGTTTCCCTGGGCTAGCGTCTGCAGTGAGGGATTCGATGATTTGGATGCCCGGGTAAGATCTCTATTCATACCTTTTTTCTATATATTCCAAGTACACACACACACACACACACACACACACACACACACACACACACACACACACACACACACACACACACACACACACAACACACAACACACACACACACATGCGCACGCGCGCGCACGCACGCACACAAGGCTGTTAGGCCTTAATACAATGACTAGTTGGACAGTGATAGTGATATACAGCTAGACTTTATTGATGAAGAATACACACGAATAAAGGACCATGGTGTGAATATCTGGGAGCAAGTGCTGAGCGGTGTGTCATGTTCGGCTTGCCAGCCTTGGGTGAGTGAATGCTGGTGGTGATCTTGAGTCCATGATTTCTGGAGGTGAACTGAAGGGTCAAACAGGATCATCCATAATCAACTATGCTCATTTTGAACGAATGCATAGCCGACATAGTAGACGCTTAATTTAGACTCCAGTCTGCACATGTGATCTTGAGCTAATGGCTTACAGAAATCATGTTTATGTGCATGCCATATTGCTTGGCCACCTACTCAATGACTTGCCCTCACGAGGTGACACTTTTTGTCTAGACCTAAACTGCTGGTCATCATGTTCTCGCATGTCATCCTTTTCTTCTTGATCCTTGATGTAATCCATCATTTCTGACGTCCACACATCCTTGAAGGTCTCGCTCAGGTCCTCCTCAACTCAACCGTTGTAGTCCTCGTCAAGTCTATCTTGGCAACGTATACGTCCAGACGTGCATGCAGATCTCATCCAGGTCCTTCTCGGCTGCATGCTCATCCAGATGTCCTCACAACCCTCGTCTGGATCTATGGGGGCCCGGGCAGGCGGCTGCCTTCCAGGCATCTTAGGGTGGCCGATACCTGTGCTGATGAGCTCCTGGAGTTTGACTTGATTTATGGGCGTCCAGGCAAGCATACTGGGGCGACTGATACCGCTGAATCTACAGGTGTCCACATTATCACTAGGCAACTATATCTGCAGCAGGGTCCTCCATCGGGCCGTGTTGGATATCCTTGGCCCAATTGTTATGCTTAGTCGCCGAACCAGATTATGCATGCAAGGGCCAAGAGGTAAGAGAAAAAAGAAAGGTAACAGAGATGAGGATGTTAAGTACTACTAGCTATATGAATTGCAGTTTTTAATTTTAGTTTTTATTTATTTTCGTTTCTTTTTCTCGTTTTGTGTCTTATTTGCAAAGATAAAGCAGTAAATAGGAGAGGGAGATGTTAAGAGCTGTCCGTAAAGGACGTACTTGAGCTGCAAACTGTCTCTGATAGATGTGAGGGTAGATAAAATAAAGTATGTAAAATAAGAAATTTGAATTAATGTGCATAGTATTGTCACCATCACGACGGGCAAAATGGCGGGCAAAGAATACATCATTGATCTACACACTACAATTACGACAACAAAACCCTATCAATGAATAAGTGTCAATGTCTTTTGTTCTGCCTGGACAAGTAAGTGTGTGTGAGCGAGAGTGAGAAAGAAAGTGAGAGTGAGTGTGAGAATGAGTGTGAGAGAGAATGAAAATGACAGTGAGGTCCAAAAAGAATGATTCACAAACACAAAGATTAACGTTCATTTTAGCTAAATGTGAAAAATTAGCAATGATATTAATATAAAGTTATTTTAAATACCACATTGAATTTAACCTTTAATGATTGCAACAGAATGTACACAGTCAACCTTGATCTGAAAAATTATTTGCAAGCTTTCTCTCAAATCAAATCTTCCCAGCTCAGAAATGTATGACGTAATCAACGATTCTGTTTATTTTGCCTGTCGGATTTGCTGCAAAATTCTGATATACTGAGGTAGGCATGTCTAACTATGCATATCAGACCAAGTAAGACTTCATCGACAGGGGTTCCTATGCCCAAATTGCCTAACAAAATAAAGTGAACTGAACGAGACGGGAAAATCTGTAAATAACTCTATCTACTCTACAGATCTGTGACGGGTATCTGGCCAACGGGTATTTGACTATCACGAATCACACAACGGCCTGGGATTTTACCCAGGATATGTAAGCATGTTCTTGCAGTAATACGATCTAAGGTCAGGAAGATAGAGTAAGAGTGAGAATCCTGCCATTTCCTGTTACCATAAAAAATTTAAGAAATTACCGCAGTTCACATTATACCAAGCACAACCGAAGTGAGTGACTGCACATAATTCATGCGGCCTAACATATTTATAGGAGAAGAAGGGAGGGAAGAGAAATGATAGGGCCCATAATGTATACTTGCATGGTTTAAAGACATGGATCATGGAAACGTTGATCAAGCGGCAATTTGGAGATGTGGTTGTTCGTGTTGCGAGCCAAAAGGATACAACTACCACCTGCTGCCACCAGACTGTAAGAGACTGTAAGTGAACAGCAATGGTAGTTGATGTACGTATGACTCATAACACAAGGAAAGGAGACACATATAAATGAACGGGAGCAAGCACCGACTAGTGTATCATGTCCGGCCAGCCAACCGGCTGAAAAGCAGAGGTTTGTGGCATGGAAACTGGATCAAGTTAGCGGTTGACAATGCCAGGCGAAGAAAAAGAATGGTCTCATGGTACCAAACTGAGGGTTCGCCTGGTGAAGAGTCGGGCATTGCCTGCTTCTTGTTTTTATACTGTGACCTTAGGACTCCCCCAGTGCTTCTCAATCCTCCCCTCTCAGTTCTTAATTTGGCCCCCAAATTTATTTTTTCGTCATGCCGCCTTATCGTTGGCCCTCTTGTGTTATCAATATCCCAGTTTGTGCGTATGTGCACACACACACACACACACACCAACACACACACACACACACACACACACACACACACACACACACACACACACACACACACACACACACACACACACACACACACACACACATACACACACATATAATATTATATTACATTATATATATGTATTTATGATATATATGATACGTATTATATATAAATATATATATATATATATATATATATATATTTTATATAAAATGTATATAATATATGTATATATGTGTGTGTGTCTGTAGACATATATATGTATATGATATATATACACAAACACACACACACACACACACACGCGCGCGCGCAAACACAAATGCAAACGTTAACATATGTATATTGATTGACTGATTATTAAAATTGTCTGCCGTGTCAACAGCTAAGGTCATTAGCGGCGAATACCTTATTAGATAGAAAATATAGAATATTTAAAACTTTAAAAATCTATCAATAAATATCTTACAAATAACAATAAGTATAAATATTATGCTCAAAGTGTATAGAATATTGCATAAACATTATGCATAACTAAATTTTATTGATAATATTATTCTCCTAAGGAAACTAATAAGACCCTCTATGTCACAGTCCTCCCCCAATACATTTTTCAGTGTATATGCATACGTCTTTGGTATGAGAATGTTGCACATCCTTTCCATTACATGTGTGACCGTTAATGGCTCTTGGCATCACTCACAATGTTCTTTACTTTTAGCCATCATCGGCCCATGAGTCAGTCTTGTGTGCCCGATTCTTAGTCTTGTTAATACAACTTCTACTTTTCGGTTGGGATGGATGCTGGTCTCTCACTACTGGATGTGGTGAGTTTGAGCTCTTGATTGCTTGCAAGGCACTACGAGAGTTACAATATATTATGGTTCGTAAGATCTCTAGTCATCTTAATTGCTGCAAGGATGGCATGTAACTCTGCAGTGAAGATCGAGGCTGCTAGAGAGACTGCCAGATGCAGTCTTCCTTCTGTTCACTGCTGCAAAGCCCACGCCATTTTAAGATTTCGAACCATCTGTATATATAGCGCTCGGTAAAGCCGCAGAAGTGTTGTGCGGTCTCCACCCCAAGATAGAAAGAACTTGCAAATACTAAGCGGTTTTGTAGCCTTCACTTTTAACTGTTTGATGTGAGGCACCCATTGCAGTGGGTTTGCTCCGAATAGAGGGAAGGATGGAACTTTCCTCGTTTGTGGAAATGTATAGCCATGGTCTTGCTTTGGGAAAATTTGAACCCATGTTGTGTTGCCCACTGTACAACCTGATTTATTGCAGCTGAATGTGTCCTGTAATCTTCCTCCTGAGCAGTACAATGTAAAGGCATCCACATACAGATTACATGAGACAGCACTTGGAACAACCTTTACGATGTCATTTATAGCTATGGCAAAACAGGGTCACACTTAGGACATTCCTTGGGACCCCTTCCAGCTGATCTTCCAGGTTAGAGAAACTGTTTCCCACCCAAACTCTAAACTTCCTGTCAGCAAGGAAGCTTTGTATCAATGTTATACAGCTTCATGAGTATGCCATGCTTCCAAGTAGTATCGTAAGCCTTTTCAAGGTCATAGAAGACTGCTAACATTGACATCGCTGTGTGAAGGAATTCTGTATATCAGTTTCCATCCTCACAAGTGCAATTTCCAAAACCCATATTGATAGTGGGGTCAGCACATTTTCCTTTTCTAGCAGCCATGTCAACCTGAAGTTACCATTTTCTCCATCAGCTGCAGATGCAGCTGGTGAGAGAAAGTGGTCTGTAATTTCTGGTGTGGAAGCATCCTTGCCAGGTTTAGGGACAGGAATGATTATAGCACTATTTCCATGTGGATGACACTGTGCCCTCCCTATAGATCCTATTGAATAGGTCCAACAGGAACTTCTGGGAGCTCTCCAGTAAGTGAAATATCATTTGGTATGGAATATCGTCACTTCCTGGGGCAGTCTTATGGCAGAGCTGCAAAGCAGTCCATCTCCTTGTGCAAAAATGGCAAGTTGTATGGAAGTTCTGCTGCAGTCCTACTGAAGAACGACACTGGGAGTTGTTCTTGTTCAGCCCGTAGAGTGGAGAATTGGGCAGTGTAAGATGCTCCAGAGGAGATCTCTGCCATGGATTTGGCTGGCTCATTAGCAACATACTTTTTTGTCTGTGATGATTATGCCACCTATCTTCAAAGCAGACGGTAACATTGATGTTCTCTTCCAGTGATCTTACTCGCCTTGTCCCATACCCATGCTAAGGAGTTAATTGAGGAGACATACTGTCTCCACAATGTCCGTCTAGCCTTCCCTTTAGCAGTCGCCTGGCCTTGGCTCAGGTCTTTTTGTAATAGATCAATGTTACATCGCTAGGGCGTCGTTTTCAACTGCCTTAATGCAGCTTTCTTGTTCTGACAGCTTGTTGGTATTCATCAGACCACCATGGTACGGAGGTCGACGGTACTGCCCACTACTTTGGGAATGGATGCTTCAGCTACAAGCTGAATTCGTGATGTGAAGTGATTAAGAGCATCTTGGACACACTGGAAATCATTCACAGATCCTTGCAGTACTGCAGTTGATCTAAAAAGATTCCAGTCCGTATGTTCAAGTCGCCATCTCTGCACTCCATGGCTGGAATACCATCTACCTCTCCAAAAGTATTGGAAAGTGGTCGCTTCCATGTAAATTTCCATGACCTGCCAAGTGAATCAGGTGAACCAATTGACAGGTCTGTATTGGAGAATGTCCCAATTTGAATTTGGAAATGTGTGGGAGTGTCACTGTTCAGCAAAACTGCATCTACTCTTAAGAACAAGGACTCCAAGGCCCTTCCTCGAGGGTTGCACCAAGTGTCTCCCCAAAGGTGATGCCGACCACTAAAATCTCCCAATAGTAGAAATGGATGTGGCAACTGCCCAAGTAGATCTTCCAAATCATCTATGTTGAGATTATGTGGAAGAAGGTAGATGGATGCAACAGTTAAGGTCGTACCAAGCCGGTTCTCAAGCTTTCACCTGCAGTGTTGTATGCAGGTGGATGGCTTGGAAGGGAATATCCTGATGTACCATTACTGCTACTCCTCAATGAGTTCCGTTATCAAGGGTCCCATAATGGGCTTGAATTTGGAATCATCTCAGGGAAATCAGACGATTTCCTTGGTCATAATCTCTTGTAGGCATACACAAACTGGGTTATATGAAGCTATCAGATGTTGCAGTTCTTCCCATTTTGCATGAATTCCCTGACAGTTCCATTGGATTAGGGTATCCAGTTCTTCAAACTACCTCTTCATAAGGTGTTTGGCAGCACCTGTGGTCAAGGTTTGCCCCACACCTTTAGGCTGTCCTTTTCCAGGATCTTGGGAGAATCTTTTGTTGTGTTACCTATGGAACTAGTTTCACAGGCTTCCTTTTGACAGGCTCAAGATTTCTTTGCCTGGGCAAAGAACAGACCTGACCTGCTTCAGGGCATTCTGCCTAGCAGTGGATGTGGTGGCAGCTGGAGCTGTCACCATTGAGGCCCCTGGAGCCCTGCCTGACTCCAAAGACCACATTCTGAGAGGAAACTTTTGAACAGGCTCAGGATCCTTTGCCTGGGCAAAGAGCATACCTGAGCCTTTGCTTCAAGGGCATTTTGCCAAGCAGCAGGGGCCCCAGTGGATGTGGTGGCAGCTGGAGCTGTCACTGTTGAGGTCTCTGGAGCCTTGACAGATGGCTCCAAAGACCTTACTTTGGGGGGAGTCTCTCAATAGACCCCTCATTCCTACTTCGTTTCTGGTGGAACAACTCACCAAAGGCAGTTTCAGCAATGAGAACTGAGGTTTAAAGGTAGTGGCAGAGTGTGTGGTGTAAGAAGTATTGGAGGGCAAGGGTTTGGTGGGAAGGAGGATGGGCTAGAACTGAAGCAAAAGACTTCCTGGTTGTGTAAACAGCACACAGGCATGTCGCTTGCCTCTGGAAAACTAACTTTCTCCTTGCTCCTTATTTCAAATATTTCCTTTTCAAATTTGTACTTTTACATTGCTTTGAAGAAGCTTCATGAGCTATTTTGCAGCGGTAACAGCATATTGGTCCTGGATAGTTTTATTCCTTGATGACCTGTTGTACCACACTTTACACACACTTTTAGGTTGTCCATTTTCCGTAAAACGGCAAGAGTTGGCTCCATGCCCATAACCCTGGCAGTGGAAGCACTGCATAGGGTTGGACACACCTTGAGGTGGTACCATGCCAACTTAACCGATTCTGGAAGAACTAACGTTTCAAAAGTTAGGGAGGAGAGCTGGTGTCGACTGTTCCAAACCATCAACTTTCTTCTTAAAACATTTTACTGCCACTACATTAAAATTCTCTAGTTCCTCTAACAGTTTCTCCTCATAATACCTCATCAGATTTCGGGAAAAGACAATTCCCTTACACTGATTGAGGGTTTTGTAACTAAAACATGAAACTTGAGCCCCAGGAATGTTGCATATCGTATGCAGACGGTCACTCTCGTCTGGTGATGAAACCTCAATTATCAGGCTACCATCTCGCTGTGGGGTGATGCGAGGATCACATTAACACACCTCAAATATATCCCGATGTACTTCAAAATATTAAGATCCATGACTGATACACCATCAGTGGTCTTCACTATTAGTTACTTATTATATGAAATACTTTCATTTTTACCAGGTAAGATATCCTTAATTAATGGATTGAGGAGGACTTTTCTCCTTCTTACCTGGTGTGGGAGCCCGGGAACTATTATGTTTCCCATTCTTGCCCTTTGGAAGCTGGAAAGGTTTCAGAGTGAAAAACATGTGATGTTCCAGAGGGAATGGCCAGGGGATTGTGTAGGTCATCAGGGAGAGAGCTAGATCTTTATAAATTTGTAAATTAGAAATTATTTCCGCCATCTTGTCATTGGTCTGGATCTTGGCCTGTTTTTATTATCTATAGTCTGTCACCTTTGTCCATCTGTCGTCCTGTCTCCGGCATATATGACATGCCCATTGCCATTTTTCTCTTTGATGCTCACAAGTATATCTTCAGTTTTGTCTGTTCCCTGATCCACAACCCCCTCATCTGAACTCTTAGGCTAATTCCCAGCATCAACCCCTCCATCCCTCTCAGGGCACTTATTTGGTTGTAGCCCATGTTTTTGATCAATGGGTCATAACTGTGAGGATGCACTGGTTAAATACTTTTTCTTTTAAACGTAATGGCAGGGAGCCTCTCAGTATGCTACTGTGTCTACTGTATGAGTTGCCCTAGGTATGTATAAATTGTCCACTATCCTTAGCGCTTCACCTTGTACATGATCTGTTTAACATGATCATAGTCTTTTTCTTGTTCATCCTAGGTCCAAACTTTCAGAATTTCTCTATTCAGATAATTTATTAGTTGCTGAATCTCATCTGCAAATCTCCTATTTTGATACCCTTTCCGTTCCATTCTAGCTTTTTGAATATTTCCTCAAGGCAAGCTATAAGCAGTTTTGGTGAGATGGTATTGCCCTGTCTAACACCTTTTTTGATTGGTGTTTTAACGGTTTCAGTGTGGAGTTTGATGGTTGCTGTCCCATCTTTGTATATATATCTTCCAATATTTTTCAATATACCTCCTCTGCTCCCTGTCTTCGAATAGGTTCTAGTACTGCTGGTGTTTGTACAGAATCAAATGCATTTTCGTAATCGATGAATGCCATACACAGGGGTTCCTATATTTGTTTATTTTCTCTCTTATTTGGGTGAGCGTGTGGATGTGGTCTGTTGTTGAGAATCTACTGCGGAAGCCTGCCTGTTCTCTAGGCTGGTTAGAATCCAGACTGTCAGAGATGCAAGTTGCGATGGCTTTTGTGAATAGTTTGTAACTGAAAGAAGGCTTCTGGGTCTGTAGTTTTTTAGATCCTTTCTATCCCCTCTTTTATGTATCTAAAAAAATTGTTGCATTTTTTCCAGGCTTTTCGAGTTTTTCCATTGAGAAGGCATTTGTAAAAAAGATGCCTAATTTCACTTTTGCAATTTCGCATCTATTTTAAGGTCTATATTAATTCTGTCTTACCTGGTGCTTTCCCACTCTTGATGCCTTTAATCGTTCTTTTTATTTCTTCAGTTGTGATGTTAGGTACACCTCTAAGTACCACGTTCGCTTCTGTCCTTGGATGTTCATTTGAGTTGTACAGATCACTGTAAAAGTCTTATGATTTCATTCTCATTATATGTCCCTTCTCCGTCTGGTTTCTTATTGCATACATTTGATTTCTCCCTATTCCGAGTCTCCTTTTAGCTGTTTTCATGCTGGTAGCTGAGATCACTGTTTCATTATTATTGAGTATTTTTTTAGTACATCATCTGT
>NW_023658956.1:35000-40000 GCF_015228065.2 Penaeus monodon
AGGGATGGAGGTGGAGGACCCCTTTCCCCAAGGGAAACACTAGGGCAATTTTACCTCGGAAAGAGGGGGTTTGGGCCCCCCAAACTCCCGCAAAAAGGGACGTCTGAAAGCGTGACATGAAAGCCTGGACACAAAAACGGGAAAAGATGGTAGCAGCCGACCCCCAGCAAAACTGGCCCCATTTTGTTCCCCCCAAAACATGGGAAGGGTCGGGTTTGAAGAAAAGATCCACACCGCAGCCAACCCAAAAGAGAGCCAAGCGGGAAGGGATTTACCCAGCCACTTTCCCCATTTTTCATCAGATGCGGCCGAGAGTGCCAAACCGGGATTGGACAACCAAACCCTAGGGCCCGGGGCTGTCGTAAGCAAAACAAGGACCTCTTTTGGGCAGGCCGGGGAATTTTCCCTTTGTCGACATCGACGACGGAGGCCTATATATAGGGATTAATTTTTATATTATCGGGTTTTTGCCTGGGCAAAAGGGAAATTCACCCGATTTTCCTACCTAGCCACTGGGTGGCCAATCAGCCCCAAATCAGGGCTGGGGCCCCCAAACCCGGTAAAAAAGAGAGAAAAGATTACCTAAAAAGGGAAAAACGGCATTTTTCCCCTGGAAAGGAAAATGGGGACCCTACCAAAAAACTCACTCCAAGATCATCAAAAACATGGGAAAAAAACAATTTAAATATCATGCGGGCCACGGCGGCTCAGGCAGAACCACCCTTTAAAATATTAAAAATAAATATATATTATATAAAAATATATATATATATTTTATAAATATATATATATATATTTATATATAAAATTTTTTTATCAAAATATAAAATAATAAAAAATTCCTTTAATATTCATTTATTTCAAATATATTTAAAAATTTTATTTTTATGGTTTTTGATGTTTGGGGGGTATGGGATGCCTTTGGGTTTGGTGCGTGCGTGCGTGCGCGTGCGCGCTCGGGTCGCGCATATGATTTTATTTCATCTTTTTGAATTTTTTTTTGTACACAAACGGTATGAATATAACACGGAGTTCACACTAGGAAAGTATAACTTGTTACAAAATATATATTTAAAAACTATGTTTTTTTTTGTGTGTGTGTGTGTGTGTTGGTGTGTGTGTGTTGTGTGTGTGTGTGTGTGTGTTGTGTGTGTGTGTGTGGTGTGTGGTGTGTGTGTGTGTGTGCACCCCTCCCCCACATATTGCACATTTCCACACAACTTAACCGTCGCTCTTGTGATATCACGACAAGAAAGGAAGACATTGCTGATCCAGTACACTGCAGGTGGTGTGTCGTATGATGGGCCACGAGGGGGACGCCATTGCAACGTCCGGTCCCCTGCGGTCGCCAGGCTCCGTTTGGAACGTCGTCATGGACTGCGTCGATACGAAGTTCAACTCCATCAGTGTAGACTTAGGCTTATGAACCACACATGTCACACCGCCGCAGGTGTCTCATGTTCTAGCAAGTTGAGTCAGTCATGTCTTCTAAATGATAACTAAATACAGCATTAGCCTTAATTTGCTTCGCTTCGTTCGCAAGAACCTTATGCGAGATTCTGCTTTTCCAAGAAAAGGAGAAGTAGACGCCAAGCCATGAGGTCCCTGTTGTCTACGGACTGCGGGGTTCCTGAGGACTCTTCGAGGCGGTATATCGGAGGGCTGGCCAAGAGCCGGGGCGGAATCATTCCCGCTCGGTTTGATTCCCTTGGCTGGTTTCCTTACGCAACAGAGAGGTACTGCAATTCCCAACAGTATGGGGAACCTTGATCTTCTGTGATTGTATTATGTAACATTTATATCTTTACGTCATCTCCGTATTTTCCCTTGTGAGAAATGGCTACTATTAATTAGGTCTTTTCATTGATTCTGTTATGTTATGGATGCATAAACAAATACCAAAACACATGCCACGCATAGCGTACTATTAGGATTTACAGTAGAATACAGACAAACAAATACAACATTGACGGCATGATATCAACACCTTTGGTTGCACGATCAGCACACAGGAGGCGGCGCCTGATTTGTGGAGGATCTATCATATCAGAAGACTATGTACTGACGGCAGGGCATTGTTTGAAACGTAGAGGCGACCTCGGGTCGTGATCAGAGCCGGAGGGCTACAATTCCCGCTTCGTTGAAGGCAGTTTTGAGCAGGGGGATAGGCTTGCGCTCCTGCGCAAGTTCATTTATTATTATTCATTTTTTATTGTTTCCCAACTCACTCATGCTCAATTATAAGTATGTTAGTTATCTGCATAAGATAAGCATGAATGATTATAATTCAATATCACAATTCATTAATCCTCTCTGAGCAGGTGTTCGAAATTGACAAGGTATGGGTCCACGAGCGCTACGGAGAACATAATTCTCTTGACAACGACATCGCTCTTATCAGAATTCAGCGAAGGAACGGCAGAGGCTTCAGGTATGCACCAGGCTTAAAGTTGGGGAACTACTGACAGGGATTAGCACCTTTTTAGGTCGGTCTGGGCGCCCTGTGGGGAGTCAGAGCGTTTTATGCAGAGACACTGCTAATTATTTTTTGCAATAATATCTTTAATTTGTGATCGTGTCAGAAATGCGTTAAATATTATTAGGTTGTTACAAGATTATCAAAAACGCTTGAAGCCAGTCTAAAGCGCCCTAACCAGTACGGAATGGCAAGGCGGTGAGGGCAGGGGGGTCGAGCAGGAAGCCGGATCATTCAGTATGTATTAGACATAATTTCCCACGCCTTCTTAGGAATTGAAGTTGAATTGAAGAGGTCATGAAGAGATTTAGAGACATTAAGATTCTTTAATGTGTGCATTGTGTTTCTACGAACCTCGTCTGTTTGACATGTCGTCGCAAGAAGACATACTGAATAAGGGTAAATGCCTGATGACTCCCTCTTATATTAATATTATATTATATATATATATATATATAATATTATATATATTATACATATATAAATATATATATATATAATATAATATTAATATATTAAATATTATAAATGAGATGATATACCAATACATACATATTTTGTATAACATACATTTATTTATATATTTATTTTAATAATATATATATAATAATATATTATATAATATTGGTGGTGTGTGGTGTGGTTGTGTGTTTGTGTGTGTTGTGTGTGTGTGTATAAAAAGTATATATATATCTATATATAATAATATTATAATATATATTTATATATAAATATAACATTCATTACATAATACAACATACATACATACATTAACATATAAATACACACACCACCACACACACACACACACAAAAAACAAACACACACACACACACACACACAAAACACACACACCACACACTCAACACACACACACACACACACAACACACACACCCACACACAACACACACACACACACACACACCACAATATATATATATTATAATATAATATATATATAATATTATTATATAATACATAATATTTTGTGTGTTGAATTTTTTTGTACACAACGGCATGAATATAACACGCAGTTCATACAAGGAAGAGTAGTAATGTGTTAGGAATCCCATTTCCCGCTTCTCGAAATAAGTCGTTGCTCGGTGTACAATTTTTAATCAACCAACGAATGGAGGAACAGAAAGTGCATTGATATACAAGAGGCATTTGTTTTATTGCCTTTTATAGCTTATAATTTTCTAAAATTTGTTTTCCATGAATCCCAAGTCTGGGCCCGGATGTTACTAAAACGGATGCACACACACACACACCACACACACACAACACACACACACACACAACACAAAACACACACACACACACACACACATATATATATATATATAATATATATATATATATAAATAAACAGTATGTTATATATAACAAAATTTAAATATTATATATATATTATATAAAAATATATATATATATATATATATATATAAACAGTATGTTATACATACATAATAAAATTGTATATATATATAAATATATATATATATATATATATATATTATATATATAATTTTTAATATATTTATATGTTTTTTTTTTATATATCATATTGTTTTTTTATATATATTATAATATATTATAATATATATCTTTTATATATATATATATATAATTATATATATATATAATGAAAAAATGAGGGATACCGTGACTTCGGAAGCTCTCCCTCCAGGTTCAGCGAGAGAGTAAAAGCCAGTGTCCCTCCCTCTTCCGACGCCACTACGACGACCTGGGGAAGCAAGATGGGGCTGGGCCCGAGAGCGACTTCGATGCCGGGGTGATTTGACAGGCTTTACAGTGCGCACACGCGCACGCACACGCACACACACACACACACACACACACACAAACACACACACACACAAACACACACACAAACACACAAACCCAAAACCACACCACACACCACACCAAACACAAATACCACACACACACACACACAAAACCACACACCCCACCACACACACAACACACACACACACAAACATAACACACACACACACACACACACACACACACACACACACACACAACAACACAAATACAAACAAATACAAACAAACACACACACACACACACACACACACACACAACATATATATTAATATATATATATATATATATATATATATATAAAATATATATATTAAATATAATATACATATATATTAATACATACATATACTATTATATATATATATATATATATATATATATATATATTTTATATATATATATATATATAATATATTATACGTACACCGTGTGGAATTCCTGTCGCAACAAATTGCAGTAGTGTGTGTGTGTGTGTTTGTGTGTGTGTATATATAATATATAATAATATATATATATATATATATTATATATATATATATATTATGATGTATATATAATGTATAAATATAAATATATAAAATATATATATATAATATATAATATGTATTATATTTATATGAAAATGCACACACCCCACACACACACACACACAACACACACACACACAC
>NW_023658956.1:50060-60060 GCF_015228065.2 Penaeus monodon
AGAATACTTGTGACAAACTAACCTTACGTGAAAAGGGGATTACCATGTCCCTTTAAACTATAAGGCGGAAGACACTATAGGTTTAATTCCATCCCCACCTAGTAACCTCAGAATCAAGGGTCGGTATCAGAACATTTAATCTCAATGGCAAATTTACGTGCAATTTAGAGTGACTAGGTGATTCTAATATTTGTGGGAGTGACTCCAGCCCATGACTAATGGAATATCTGCTTGTGCAAAAGGACTATGGAACTGAGGGTGTTAGCTGGTGTGCCTGAGAGTCGATTAATATTTTTTCCAGACCTCAGACATTGAGGTGTTATTGTTATGATAGGTAGAATTTTTCAAAGTGTTTTTTATTTTAGTTTAGTCCTTTATTTACCACCCTGGCTACCTGCACAGGCGTGGGCAAGCTGGGATACATTTGATGCATGGTTATAACATTATAATGGTATTACATTTCAATTTTAGGCTATAACATTATTATGATGAGTACTATATCAATTAAAGAAAGGAACAATTACACAGTCGTTTATCTACTCATCTGCCACGCCGGCGTACAGCTTGGGCGTGGAAAGGCATTGTTACATTTGGTATGCAGTCATGTGATGCTACATTCCATATTTAGGATATAATATAAGTATATCTTCTAAGACATCAGAGGATATGAAATAGTTATTTAGTTCTCCGTACCTCATGCTAGGTGGTCTGAAAGGCTGATAACACATGGCACTCTAAGATATAATGTACAAGTGTTCGCTTATATTCTTCATTTCACAGTTTACACTTAGTTTCTTCGACATTACAAACTGTACTGAGCTGCCAATACAATCTATATCCAAGCCTGATTCTTGCGGTCACAATATCACACTGTCTTGTTCTTGTTTTATATAAACCGTATGTGAATGAATCTTGCCTAAACCGGTCATAGTGCTTTATGCTACAGTTTTCAGGGCGTTGAGAATTAATCAACTCAGTCAAGTCCTCTTTAAAGGAAGCTTTAATACTGTATAAAATCCTAGAAATAGGTACCCCAAGATCTATATCCACACTTTGCTTGTCACATGCTGACTTTGCCAGGCGATCAGCATGATCATGCCTGGGGATTCCAACTTGCGATGAAATCCACACAAAACGTATATCATGGCCTCGTTCTTTTGCACGATACACGTTTATCCTGATGTCATTTGCGATATTAAGTGCACATGAGAATTCCTGCCAACTCAGTTTGCGTAGTGCTAGCCCAGTCATGAACCCTCCTACAATCCTGGTGCTGCAAGATATTGTTTTTATAGACAACAAGAGCACATCCTGCTCTACTCCCAGACTGCAAGGATCCGTCAGTGTAGCATTCATATGCACTGGATAGAGTTTCAAGATGCTCATTTATAATTGCAAGTGCATACTGCTTAAGTATAGCAGGGGGAACACTGTCTTTTTGGGGGGCAGTCGTATAATATACACTTAGGTCCGACATTTTCCACGGTGGTACAGAACGTCCATGTAGGGTCTTAGTTATGGGTATGTTCAGCTGAGATAAGTGTTTACATGTTACTTGTATCCATGGATTTGAGTATGAATCGGTGTTGTCATGCAAAGTTAGCTCCTCTGTTCTGTGTTTTAGTTGTCTTTGGAACTCTGTGCAATGGAGGGGTTCTCTAATTGATTTGACACCAAATGTGGTATTTATATATAATATTCTTTCATAAACAGAGGGCAAGTTTAGTTCGGTTCTCATATTCACAATTCTTGTTGTTCTAGGGGCACCAAGAATGATCCTCATGGCTTCATTTTGTATATGTTCTAAAGTAGTCAACTCTGATTCCTTGAACAACACTAGGTGCAATGCATGATAATCTATGACTGACCGTATGTATGACAAGTAAAAGAGTCTTGCAATATTGACACTGATACCATGGTCTTTGTCAACAAGTGTCCTAAGTGGCTTCAGCCGCTCCCACAGTCTTTTCTTAAGGTTTCTGATGAATTCTGCATCACTGACAATCACCCCAAGGTATTTGTATTGATGGCAGAGATCTAGCTCAGTGTCACTTATATGAAACCTTGGTAGAAGGATTGTCTTTGGGTTAAGAGCCTTGTTTTTTTTCACTCGAGATTATCAAGCCACACTCAATAGCCCTTGCTGAGAGTATATCTAGAATCTCTTGCATTCTTTCCTCGGATGAGGATTTAATGCAAATATCATCGGCGTAGCAAATAATGGAGTCATTGCCCTCAAGTGGTATATCGCCTAGTAATCTATGCATTAAGATATTAAATAGCATGGGGCTAAGTACACCTCCCTGAGGTGTGCCGAGTTCAAATACTTTTGTATGAGTACTCTTAATGTCCCTGAAGAGAACCTGAGCCGACCGAATCGATAGATACATGTGAATCCATGTTAACAGTTTTCCCTGAATACCAAAACTAGCTAGTTGCTCAAGAATTATTTCTCTGTTTGCAATATCAAAGGCAGATTTAAGATCAAGAAATACGGTTTGCATGCCTGGGTTTGTGTTTGTTAAGTGTTCTGCAAAACAGTGCTGACTGCTACGCCCTGGGAGAAATCCATACAGTCTGGGGGATAACTTAGCATTTAAGCAATACATAAGCCTGTTCAGTATTATCCTCTCGAGTACTTTGCACAGACAGAAGGTCAAGGAAATGGGCCTGTATTTGTCAGTATTAGGTTTAGGTATGGGAATGATTAAGCTTTTAGTCCAGGAGCTTGGGATGATTCCTTGTGATAGGCTGAGTCTATACAGGTGCAAAAGTGGGTTGCCGTAGATTTTTGTTAGCCTTAAGAAATTAAGGTGCACGGGTATTCTTCTGCTTGTAGATATTAAAAAGCTCCTGAACTCGCTTTTGTTCCCTTTGTAGTGGACCGCCTGTGTACGTCCCCCACGGTCCCCTACCTATTCTTTCGTCTCCCCTCTTTTCGAGATGAAGGGCGGCGTTCCTCCTCGTTCCACGGAGGTGTCGCAGCCTCGTACGCCCCCTAGGTTGCCCAAAGCCCCTGTTTTTATCCCCCGGGGTGAGGATGCCCGTTAACGGTGAGGAAGCTGCGGCAACAGAAAACGGGAAGCCACCTGGAGCGACTCACCTGCGCGGCCTCGTCACCCGTCCTTATGTTTTATGCTTTACTTTGGTGTTAGCTTTTATTTTAGTATGTCTTAATAAACATCTTTACATCGTGTTTTAGACGAACCTTGGGAAAAGAGACCACCACACAGAAAATGAATTTGCAAAGAAACTTGTAATCTTTATTTACCTTATTATTATCATTTCATCTTAACTTTATTATGAATATTTTACATTTTATATTTTTATATTTTTACATTTTTACACATTTTATGAACGTATCTTATCATGTACATAATGGTTCTTTTTTACTTATTTTACTATTTTGTTTCAAAGAACTTTTATTCATTTTATGAGATAACTTTTTAAAGTTATATTAATTATTATATAAAGAATATTTTAGTGTATAATGTAAGTTTTTATGTGAAGGTTCTTGAGAACCAAACTCAGTTTCGCGGGCCGAGGTGACAGGGAAAAGTCCCCGGCCCTTCAAGAGGCAGATCGGTTCGAGTTCCAGGCCAGGTCAAGTGCTGGACTGTGGTTGTGGTGCCCAAGATAGGTGGTCTCGGCAATAAGAGATAAGTGGTTAAGTTTTTATATGTGAGAGAAGGCGGTTCTCGTTTTAATGTTTGTCTCGTGTTTTACTGTTTTATGTCTGTTTTTGTCTTTTGTGTTTTAGTGTTTGTTTTACTGTGCCGTATTTCGTTTTGTCCTGTTTTATCTTTGTTTTACAAAATAAATAGATAATATTATAATACCTTTTGATAAGTCCCCGACTCTATGTAAGAAGGAAGGCTGAATAACGCCTAAAACATATTCTCCTATTCTAAAGCTAAACGGCAAACGATCAAAAACCCTAAAGTATAGATGAAGCATCTGTACACGCCTCTCCTCGGGATTTCAACCACGCCTACCTCACTTCGGCTCATTTGCACAACTACACTTCACACACATACATACGCACACCACTGTCGCTCCTTTCCACAATTCTTCTAACATTGCATCCCTTCTTACAACATACACTCGTTCCCGAACGTACCAATCATTTCACACATGGTCCACTGCACCACACTCCAAACCACTCCACAGGGAGGCTGACTAATGGATCCTAAATGTTTTCACACAACCCTTATTGCTAGGAGACTCCCTTGGGACCACTCGTAGCAGACTCCTTCCCTTACCCTACCATTGCCATACATATAACATTATTAACTCATAAATATGTGTATTTAATACAGTACATACCAACCCTTTGCAAGACACGACAGCGGACGCGACATCCGCAGCCCTTCCGCCTCGCGACGTCGCCCCGTGTACGCGATCACACTCTTTCCTTCACACTTCCGAGTACATCGCAACCCTTGTGAGTTTCCTTGTTCATTTTGTTTAAAAGAGGGTCGCCTGCGAGCGACAAACAGACAGCCTACAGCATGCTGACTGGACCGAACATCTGTCCGTCGGTTGTACCATTCTTTCTCTACAATTAAACGGCTACAAGAGAACGAGAAGTCGGTTTCACCTTTGCCGCTTCCCAAGATGTGGTGTTCAAGGTAAGGAAAAATAGAAATTTTAAACCTATTTGTTTTTGCAGATTGAGTATTATCAACATCGTATCTCGTTACTATGGCAGTCAGTTGTCACTGATTAGCTCTGTTGCAAGCATGCTTCTGACGTTTCCATGTACAAGATCCCTTCCTATTAAATAATCTAGCCTGCCCCCTGCCACGTGAGTTTCCCTGTCTGTATCATATATGGTCATAGATCTATTGTTCACAAAATATCGGAACTCTTCGCCATTTGCATTGTCTATCTCCAAAGGAATAATGTCTAGCATTAAAATCTCCCATGTATATTGTTATAATAAGTTTCCTCATACTGTTGTTGTCATTATCATAGTGCCCTTCTTTATCAAATGTTATGACTATAGCCACCATTACTATTCTTATCATACTGATACAAATAATCAGCATTTCTCTTGTTATCCTTAATGTTTCTCTTGGTAACAAAGTTAAATTTTTCATCATTATCAACATCAACAACTTACCGAGACGTTAACAGTATCTTCATATCACTGATAATACCAAACTGCTGCTTCTATTACGTTATACTACTACTGATGTGTATATATATATATACATATATATATTTATATATATATATATATTATATATATATATATATATATATATATATATATATATATATATATATATATATATATATATATATACATCCTCCATACCGACAGACTGTGGCATCAGATTTGGTGTCGTTAGCTATAACGGTATTCCAGTTTCTTACTCAGCCTCTATACATTGGTCGAATTCGGCTAATACAATTGTCTTTAACTGTTCCACTTGTACTGCTCAACTCAGCAGTACAAGTGGAACAGTACATTACTGATACAGTAAGGTCTTATCAAATTTTTCCCCTGGATCGCCGATGGAGAGGACCTACATGTGGGTATGTCTATATATATATATATATATATATATATATATATATATATATATATATTATATATATATATATATATATATATAGAGAGAGAGAGAGAGAGAGAGAGAGAGAGAGAGAGAGAGAGATACATATATATGATGTATGTATTTATGCATATATATATATATATATATATAGATATATATAAATATATATATACAATTATATATATATATATATATATATATATATCTATATATATATATATTTATATATCATCAATAACGGTATGCTCATGTTTGAGCAGCCGTGGACCTCTCCACCATCCTTCGCCACTAAACTCGATCTTACGCTTTTCTTTCACTTGTACCATCGACAGCCCGCAAATACTCTTGATATTGTCGCTCAGTCTTGTCTTTGGTTTGCCTCTTCCTCTGTTTCCTATCCCCATCCCTGTCAGCAAGTCTTTCTCAATACTTTACTTTCTCATCACATGACCAATAAACTTTAATTTCCTCTGTTCAAGATGTCCAACAGCCGGTCTTACAATTTATTTTTCTCAGCACTTCATCATTCGTCTTCTTCTCTGTACAGCTAATACGCAGTACTCGTCTGTAACACCACATTTCAAAACTATTGATCTTTTTCTGTCTATCTACTTCAGCACCAACACTCAGAACCATATGATGCAATTGGGAAAAACTAATGAGTTCAATACCTCAGCTTTGTCCGTAAGGTAATGCTTCGGTCTTCCAGATGTTATTGAGAGCATTGTGGCGTTTTTGGCAATGGCAATTCTTCTTTTATCTCCGGTGAATATCATATGTATTATTAAAACAGCTCCAAGATAAGTGAACTCTTTCACATTTTCCAAAATCATCCATTGATTGTAACATGTTCATCATTGTTCATTGCCGGTTATCTTGAATCTTCATGATCTTAGTTTTCTTGGCATTAAGAAACAAGCCAGCCTTTCGCTTGCTTCTCTAACTTTATCTAGTAGTTGTTGTAGTTCAGTGATACTGCTGCAATCAAAACTATATTATCGGCGTACCTCAGATTTGATATTTTGTATCCTCCAACATCCACAGTTCCTTCAAAATTCTCTAGAGCACCTCTCATAATTGTTTCAGAATATAGTTTTCTTGGCATTAAGAAACAAGCCAGCCTTTTTGCTTGCTTCTCTAACTTTATCTAGTAGTTGTTGTAGTTCAGTGATACTGCTGGCAATCAAAACTATATTATCGGCGTACCTCAGATTTGATATTTTGTATCCTCCAACATCCACAGTTCCTTCAAAATTCTCTAGAGCACCTCTCATAATTGTTTCAGAATATATGTTAAAGAGGTGCGGAGACAGAATGCAACCCTGTCGCACTCCTTGTTTGACTTCGAACCATTCTGTTAACCCATAAGTGGTTCTTACAGCTGCTTGTTGTTGGTCATACATGGCTTTTATTAGTTGGATGATGTGTTTTGGAAACTTCATATCGTTCATGTTATTCCAGAGGATATCGTGATCAACAGTATCAAAAGCTTTCACATAATCAATGAAACACAGGTATAGGTCTTTTTGATGTTCTCTGTTTTTCTCTTTGATCAATTTTAGATTTAGAATCTGGTTTCTGGTACCTTTTCCAGGGCGAAAACCTGCTTGTTCGTCTGCAATTCCTCTCTTAACTCAACTTCATTCTTTCAGCAATAATTTTCAACAAAATTTTGCTGCTGTGACTTATTAATGCAATTGTCATATTATTGTTGCATTGGAGTGCGTCACCTTTTTTAGGTATGGGAGTAAAGATTGATTTTACCCAGTCTTCTGGCCATCTTCTTTTATTCCATATTTTGTACAAAGTTTGTAGAGAAGTATTCAACACTTTCGCCAGCATTCTTAATTAGTTCTGCTGTTATTTCATCTATTCCGGGCTCTTGTTATCTTTTTCTTTTATGCTTTTATAACTTCGTCTAGCAGTGGCGGTGGTTCATCTTCGTTGTCATTGAGTCTAATTAATGTTGTTGTTAGATCTTTATTCTTTTTGTATAGGTTGGAACAATATTGATTCCATCTATCTTTGACTTCTTTTTCATCACATAAAGCAGTCCATCTTCAGTTTTGATAGTGTCCATTGTAGGTTTAAATTTTCGTGTGATGTTTCGCACTCCTTGGTAAGTTTCTTTAGTTGTCTTACTGATAGAACAGTTTTCAATTCTCTGGCAATTCATTTAAATATTTTTCCTTATCTTGTCGCAATAATCTTTGATTTTTGTATTTTGTTTTTGTAAATTACTTTTTCAACTGGATTATTGATACCCTTTGATTTTAGGCATCTTCTTGTTTCAATTTCACTTGTGTTTTTTTCAGATATCCAGGGGGAATTTGTCTTTTTCTTTTTGGCGATAGTTTCTTAGGCAATGCTCAGCAGTTCTTTTCCTTCTTCCCACAACTCATTTGGTGTTTTATCATCTTCACATTGATTGAGTATTTCAAATTTGTTTGACACTGTAATTCTGTAATTGTTATCAAGAATTTTGTAGTCGAGCTTTAGAGGTGGTGTTGGACGCTCCATCTTTTTGAGTCTTATTTTAAAGTCGATAGTTAGTATCAGTCGGCACCAGGTCTTGTTTTGGCATTTTTTATGCAACTTTTCCATTTTTGGTTCAGCACAATGTAGTCAATTTGGTTGCGTGTTCTTTTGTCTGGTGAAAACCACGTGTACAAGTGTCTTGGGTGGTGTTGGAACAATGCTATATGACATCAAAGGTCATTTCTCGCTATGGTAAAGTAGAGTAACGAAAAGGGTAAGGAATAAATTAATGATTAGAATAAAGCTACAGTACTAGAGGGCAGTATGGTAGAGAAAAGAGTATGGTAGAAAGAGAAGATGGGGTAAAGGCTGTTAGAAGAAGGAGTTGAGGGAGTCGGAAGCGTTATGATAAAGTATTGTGGAGAAAACGGCAAAGATGAGTTTAACGATAAGGATTAAGAACAAAAGGATGAAGAAAAGGAAAAGAGGTGTGTGCTGAGGACCAAGGCAGAGGTGATCCCCCACATTGGGCCCCAATGGCCGTCTCCTAAGCCCCCCCCCCCCCCACGACATCAAAGAGCAAAGGATTGAGGGGGGGGTCCACTTAGTAGGCCAACAGTAATAGAGTTATATATCGCCTTGTCAAAAATGTTGCAGTATTTTGGCTGTTCAGTCTTGTACTTTATGAAGAAAAGCAACGAGATGTCCCTTCTTGCGTAGCCAACATCAGAGGAGATACATATGAGCACTGGCCTGATAAATTTTCGACTAACCAGGCATACTATACGGCCATTGCATCAGTGAATTCCTGTTTGTTACGAGTGAAGCCCTCATTTCCTTTGGCAACATTGTCAGCGAGTTTATTACCCTGCTGCGTGTGCAACGTCCTCCTTCTCGTGCAATCACTGTCTGTTTTCCAATAATACCCGGTATTTTTTTTATAATACTGACTTCATTCCTAGTCAGTTTCACATAATGTATTTTTCAAACAATTTAATATAGTGTCGGAGAGTTTTGTTATTATTTACTGAGTACTCTTACTGAATTTGTGATAAGCAATCCTTGAATTATGGGTTTGGTACTATACTTGTTTTTTTTTTTAGTTCAACGGGGATATCGCAAATACGTTCAACCTTTCTTTTTCAATAATGTTGCAATCTGAAGAACGAGGGGAGGGCCCGGTTTTCGGTTTTCTCGGGGCTTTACAAGCAGGGTGACAGTAATTCACAGAGAAACGGGAATAGTCCTCCTCAGCTAAATTTCTGATATGTGGTACCTTGTCGCTCCTCAATAGTTCACTACCCAGGCGGTAGCCACAACCATTCCATGATCGGGACTAACCATTCCATGCAGTCACTGCTATCACAGATGTAGTATCAGGAACCAGGAATCCTCCATCTCTGGACCACATATTAGCCTAATGTAGCCATATACCTCACTAAAGTCATTGCGATTACTTCCACGTGATTGTGTCACACATTTTACCGCTTCTAAGGGGCCGCCACCTCCATCCACAATTTCTTGGGAAAGTTAACCCTTTGAGTGGTAACTCTGGATGTCGCCACAACTGCCGCCCTCACCACCAATCGCTCCCCCAAAACGGATAGCAAGCCACAGATCTCAGATCCCGTGAGTGTTCATCTCTACAACGAACGCTTGGAGTATCACACAGTTAACCCTTGAGAACCGCAATCCCTCTGGATTATCTGTACCCACGCCTTCTCATCACAATAATCCCTAAATTTTCAAGTTTCAACAAAACAATTCTGGTCTCTGGTATTGCAAATCTGATTTTACCCACCTGAAGGATACATTTTCTGTCGTATACCAAATACATGCTGTGAAAAAACGTAGTACTTCTCGCCTATCATTCAAAAAAAATACATTAACACATCCTTTATCTTTAATGAAACACATAAAAGCAATGAAAAATATATCAAATGAAATAATAATGT
>NW_023658956.1:65060-78480 GCF_015228065.2 Penaeus monodon
CACACATTTTAAAAATATATATGTGTGTGTGTGTGTGTGTGGGGTGTGTGTGTGTGTGTGTGTGTGTGTGTGTGTGTGTGTGTGTTTTGTGTGTGTGAAATTGTGGATTGTGTGTGTGTGTGTGTTGTGTGTGTGGTGTGTGTGTGTGTGTGTGTGTGTGTGTGTGTGTGTGTGTGTGTGTGTGTGTGTGTGTGTGTGAAAACAGAAAGATAGAAATATATATGTATTTTTCATATAATGGCACAGGCGAAATCCCGGCCGCGCGAGGTGACCACCTTCGTGTTGCCAGAATCCTGGTGTGACAACGTCTTCTTCGGCAGCGCTACCTACACTTCCTCAAAAATATGCGCAGGCGATAACACGTACAGTCGGAGCGGCTGTCGTGGCGACTCGGGGGGTCCCTTGGCCTGTCTCACGAGGGGCAGGTACACGCTTTACGGCTTGCTATCCTCCGGTACCGCCTGCGTGGTCGACAGCATTGCCCTTCCTGACAGCTACACGAGGATAGTCAAGTACGTGCGCTGGATTCAGGAGAAGATTGCATCGGCCGGGGGACGCCAGAGTGGCTAGCTGCTCTTGAGTTTCTTTGGAAATTCTTTTGATAGAATTCAATATGCATATCTGAAAGTAATAGAATTAGTGATCAGTTTTATAATCAATACTTTTAGATGTTTGGGCTATGTAAAAGTATATGTAGAAATAATACTTAGAAATACATTAACCATCTAAGCTATTGGTAGTACCTTTTATTCATATTTTGCTCTCAGATGAAATTAGATACTTAGAATACGCTGATACATAGTTGAAGCTAATAAACACTAGTCAAAAATTTAGATATTGGTTTAACTTTTGTGATGAGTTCATCCATGAAATTATTTTTTGATAAAGGACAGAAATATGAAATGAACTAAATACTACTTTACAGTTATGGACGCTGCTGCTATTATTATCAATATTGATCCTTTAAACTATTTTTTTACAGTGCGTTTTTCTTTCAAAAGTGATTTACGATAATGGACGTATTACTGTAGTAGTGCTTAGGTGATTGCATGATTCTCCTTGACTTTATTCATACACATGCATGTAAACACACATATATTATTTCATTTGATATATGTTTCATTGCTTTTATGTGTTTCATTTAAAGATAAAGGATTGTGTTAATGTATTTTTTTTTTGAATGATAGGCGAGAATACCTACGTTTTTTCACAGCATGTATTTGTATACGACAGAAAATGTATCTTCAGGTGGTAAAATCAAGATCTTGCAATACCAAGACCAGATTTGTCTTGTTGAAACTTGAAAATTTAGGGATTATTTGTATGAGAAGGCGTGGGTACAGATAATCCCAGAGGGATTGCGGTTCTCAGGGTTAACTGTTGGTGATACTCCAAGCGTTCGTTGTAGAGATGAACACTCACGTGGATCCTGAGATCTGTGGCTTGCTATCCGTTTTTGGGTGGAGCGATGGTGGTGAGGGCGGCAGTTGTGGCGACATCCCAGAGTTACCACTCAAGATTAACTTCCGAAAAATTGTGGATGGAGTGGCGGCCCCTTAAAGCGAGTAACCTGTGGTGACACATCACGTGGAAGTATCGCATGATTCAGTGAGGTATATGCTACATTCAGGCTAATTATGTTGGTCCCAGAGATGGAGGTTCCCGGGTTCCTGAACTACATCTGGTCAGTGCTCATGGAATATTTTCCCCGATCATGAATGTTTTTGGTACCGCCTGGGTATGAACTATGGGACACAGGGTCCACATACCCAAAATTTAGTGGGGGGGGGGGACTATTCCCGTTTCTCTGTGTTTACGTCCCCCTGCTTGAAAAGCCCCGAAAAACCGAAAAGGGGGCCCCTCCCCTCGTTCTTCGATTAAACTTTTAAAAAGAAGGTTGAAGTTTTTGCGATACCCCCGTTGAACTAAAAAAAAAACAATTAGTACCAAACCCATAATTAAAGGATGCTTATCAAAAATTCAGTAAGATACTCGTAAATAATAAAAAAACTCTCCGACCATATTAAAAAAAATTGTTTGAAAAATACTTAGTGAAACTGATAGGAATGAAGTCAATTAAAAAAAAATACCGGGTTTATTGGAAAACGCGTGATTGACAAAAGGAGGCTTTGCCCCGCAGCAGGAATAAACTCGCTGACATGTTGCCAAAGGAAGAGGGCTTCACTCGTAACAAACAGGAATTCCTGATGCAATGGCCGATGATGCCTGGTTTCAAAATTTATCAGGCCATGCTCATATGTTTTCCCTCTGATTTTGGCTACGCAAAAAGGGGCTCTCGTTGTTTTTTCAAAAATACAGACTGAAGCCAAAATACGCAACTTTTTTTGCCCCTTTCCCCCCCTTTTTTGGGCCCCAAAAAGGCCCCCCCCCCCTTTTTTTGGGCTGGGGGGGGCTTTGGGGGGGCCCCTTTTTTCCCTTATTTTGTTTTCCCCACAACCCTTTTTTTTTTCTTCACCCTTTTTTCTTTCCTTTCTAAAAATTCCTTTTTTCCCCCAAAATTTTTTTTACCTTTCCCTCCCCCAACTCCCCTTTAAAAGCCTTTAAAACTTTTTTCTCCTACCTTTTTTTACCTCTCCCCTTTCGGCTTTTTTTTTTTTCCCCCCCCCTTTTTTTCCTTTTAACGGGGCCCCCCCCCCCCTTTTTTTCCCCCCCCCCTTGCCTTTTTTTTTCCCGCCGCCCCTTCCTTTTCTCCCCCCTGGGGGCCCCCCCAAACCCCCCGGCCCCCCCCCCGGGGTCCCCTGGGCCCCCCCCTCTTTGGGGGCCCCCCCTTCCTTTTCGCTGCCCCCGCCTCGTTGAAAAAACCCCCCGGTTTTGGGGGGGGCCCCCCGCCTGCCGCCCCCCCCCCCTTTTCCCCCCGGGGTATTGGGAAAAAAAAGGAATTTTAAAAAGGGTAAAAAATTTTTTTCCTAAAATTTTTCCCTTTGTTTTCCTGGAAAATTTTTGCTTCCAAAAATTAAACCCGTTCTATTAAAAAACCCTCCCGGGGCCCCAAAAAAATTTTTTAAAAAAACCCTTAAAGGGGTTTTTTTTTTTAGGAAAAGGCTTGGCTTTTTCCCCCCAAAAAAAAAAGGATCCCCCCTTTTCTCCCCCCCCCCGCCCTGTCGGTTTCCCCCCAAAAAAAAACCGACAATTCTACTTTAAAAATAAGGAAAAACCAAAAAAGATGGAGCGCCCCAAAAACCCACCCACCTCTAAGCTCGACTACAAATTCTGTTAAAAATTTACAGAATTACAGTGTCAAACAAATTTGAATACCAATCAATGTGAAGATGATAAAACACAAATGAGTTGTGGGAAGAAGGAAAAAAAACTGCTGAGCATTGCCAAAGAAACTATCCCCAAAAAAGAAAAGACCAATTCCCCCTGGATATCTGAAAAAAAAAACAAGTGAAATTGAAACAAGAAGATCCCTAAATCAAAGGGTATCAAATAATCCAGTTGAAAAAGAAATTTTACAAAAAACAAAAATACAAAAATTCAAAGATTATTGCGACAAGATAAGGAAAAATATTTAAATGAACATTGCCAGAGATTGAAAACTGTTCTATCATAAGACAACTAAGAACCTACCAAGGAGTGCGAAACATCACACAAAAATTTAACCTACAATGGACACTATCAAAACTGAAGATGGACTTGTTTAGTGATGGAAAAGAAGTCAAAGATAATGGAATAAATATTGTTCCAACCTATACAAAAAAAAAAGATCTAACAACAACATTAATTAGACTCAATGACAACGAAGATAAACCCACCGCCACTGCTAGACGAAGTTATAAAAGCCATAAAAGAAAAAAAGAATAACAGACCCCGGAAATAGATGAATAACAGCAGAACTATTAAGAATGCTGGCGAAAGTGTTGAATACTTCTTCTACAAACTCTGTACAAAAATATGGAATAAAAGAAGATGGCCAAAGACTGGGTAAAAGCAATCTTTACTCCCATACCTAAAAAAGGTGACGCACCCCAAATGCAACAATAATAGGACAATTGCTTAATAAGTCACAGCAGCAAAATTTTGTTAAAAAATTATTGCTGAAAGAATGAAGTTGAAGTTAAGAGGGGAAAAATTGCAGACGAACAAAAAGGGGTTTTTCGCCTGGAAAGGTCCCCAGAAACCAGGATTCTAAATCTAAATTGATCAAAGAGAAAAACAGAGAACATCAAAGACCTATACCTGTGTTTCATTGATTATGTGAAAGCTTTGATACTGTTGATAAACGATATCCTCTGGAATAACATGAACGATATAAATTTTCCCAAAAACACTCACCAACTAATAAAGCCTGTAGACCAACAACAAGCAGCTGTAAGAACCATTTAGGGGTTTAACAGAATGGTTCGAAGTCAAACAAGGAGTGCGAACAGGGTTGCATTCTGTCTCCCACCTCTTTAAAATATATTTTGAAACAATTATGAGAGGTGCTCTAGAGAATTTGAAGGAAATGTGGATGTTGGAGGATACAAATATCAAATCTGAGGTACGCCGATAATATAGTTTTGATTGCCCGCAGTATCACTGAACTACAACACTACTAGATAAAATTAGAGAAGCAAGCAAAAAGGCTGGTGTTCTTAATGCCCAAGAAAACTATATTCTGAAACATTAGAGAGGTGCTCTAGAGAATTTTGAAGGAACTGTGATGTTGGAGGATACAAATATCAAATTGAGGGACGCCGATAATATAGTTTTGATTGCCAGCAGTATCACTGAACTACAACAAATACTAGATAAAGTTAGAGAAGCAAGCGAAAGGGTGGCTTGTTTCTTTAAAGCCAAGAAATAGATCATGAAGATTTAAGATAACGGCAATGAACAATGATGACGTAAACAATAATTTTGGAATGGGATTTGGGAAAAAAGTTGGAAAAAGAGTTCCCCCCTTATCTTGAGCCTTTTTAACCTTTTAAATATGTATGATTTCCGAGGATAAAAAAGAAAAGATCCAAAAAAGAAATTGGCTCAAATTTTTGCCGGGAAAATCCCCCTCCTTTTGGGCCTCCCCCTTGCGTTTTCTTTGCGTTTCCCCCAAACCTCTTTTTTTTTTCCCCCCCCTTTTCCTTTTGCCCCCCCCGCCTGTGCCCCTTTAGGGTTTAACGGGGTTCGGTCCAAGGGTGCGAAACGGGTTGCCTGCTCCCCCTTTTTCTTTTCTGAACCCATTATGGGGTGTCTGGTTTTAAAGGCTGGGGGTTTGGGGTCAACAATTGGGTCCCTTTTTTGTTCCCCGCAGTTCCTGCCAAAACCCCTACTGTTTTGGAAACGCAAAAGGCGGGCTTTTTCTTATGCCGCTTTTCCTTTGGGGTGTTTGGTTTTGGGCTGTGTGTTGGGGTACATTCTTGGTCGCCGTTTTGTTTTGTTGCCCATTTCCCAAACTAAAACCCGAAAAAAGTTGGGCCGGGGGGCTTGTTTCTTGCCAAGAAACTAGATCGAAGTTCACGTCCCGGCTGCGTGAAATGTTCTAAAGGGTGTTTTGGTGGGGTTTCCTTTCGGGGCTTTTTCTTACATTATGTTCCCGGGATAAAAAAAAATTTCCTTCCCCAAAACGCCCCCCTTGCTCCCCCAAAAACTCTGGGCCGAACATTCCTTACGCAAACTGGGTTTTCTCTTTTTTTCCTTGCATCTTGGTTCGGGTTTTTGGGTGCGAAGTGATAACGAAAAAAAAATGTTTTGAAATGGGGGTGTTCGCGAGTACTGCGTTAGCGTCGAGAAGACGAGAAATGAGTGCTAAAAAAATAAATTGAAAGCCCCCCGCTGTTGGACTCTTGAACGGGGGAAATTGTTTTTGGTCTTATGGAAAAGTTTTGGGAAAGCTTTTGACGGGATGGGTGGAAAACAGGGGGCCCCCCAAAAAAGACAAACCGAGCGACAATATAAAAGATATTTGGGGGCTTCGAGGTAAAAATGGAAAAAAGGAAAATCGAGTTTAGGGGCAAAGGATGGTGGAGGGGCCCAGGGCTGCTCAAACATGAGCATACCGTTTTTTGATGAATATATAAATATAATTATATATATATTATATATAATTTTATAATATAAATATATATCAAAAAACAAATAATCTATATAAATATAAAATAATATTATTTATAAGATTTTATATAAAATTTTATAATAATAATATAAAAAAATTTTAATATAATTATTTAAAATAAATCATAAAACTACAATATTATGTATCTCTCTCTCTCTCTTCTCCTCTCTCTCTTCTCTCCTCTCTATTTTTAAATTATTATATATATATTTATTATTATATATATATATTTTTATAAAATTTTTAATATTTTAAGCTACCCCCAAAGGTAGGTCCCTCCATGGCGACCGGGGAAAAATTATAGACTTACTGTACAAAATGTAGTTCCCTTTGTAGCTTTTTTGGGGAGTAAAATGGAACATTAAAAGAAAATTTGTATAGCAAATTACACAATGTATAGGGGCTGAGTAAAAAACTAAATCCTTTAAGCTACGCCCCAATCTGATGCCAAGTCTGTGGGTATGGAGGTGTATATATAAAATATATATAATTATATATAAATATATATTATATATTATATATATTATATAAAATTAATATATATAAATATAATTTATTTTATATTTAAATCAGTAGTAGTATAACGTAATAGAAGCAGCATTTTTTGGTATTATCAGTGTTGAAATACTTTAACGTCTCGTATTTTTGATGTGGATAGATAAAAAATTTAACTTTGTCCCAAGAAAAATAAGGGAAAAAAGGGAAAATGCTGTTTTTTTTGTTCAGATAAAAATAGTAAGGGTGGCTATATCAAAACTTTTGAAAAAGAAGGGCACTATGAAAATGAAAAACAGTAGGGAAACTTATTAAATAAAATGGGAGATTTTAATGTAACTTATCCTTTGGAGAAACAATGCAAAGGGCGAAGATTTTCCGATTTTTTGTGAACAATAGATCTATGACCATATTAAAGACGGGAACTCCGTGCGGGGGGCAGGCTAGATTATTTAATAGGAAGGGATTTGTACATGGAAACGCAAAAAGCAGCTGCAACAAGCAAACGTGACAACTGATCCCATAAAAAGAGATACGATTTTGAAAATACTCAATCGCAAAAACAATAGGTTTAAAATTTCTATTTTTTTTTCCCTTTGAACCCAACATTTGGGGAAGGGGAAAAGGTGAACCGACTTCTGTTCTTTGTACCCGTTAATTTAAGAAAAAAGGGTCACCGGGGACGAGGCGGTCCAGTCACATGCTGTGGGCTGTCTTTTGCGCTCGCAGGCGACCCTTTTTTAAACAAAAAAACAGGAAATACAAGGTTGCGATGCTCGGAAGGGAGGAAGGTGTGATCGGTACACGGGGCGACTCGCGGGGCAAAAGGGCTGCGGTGTCGGCCCGCGTCGTGTTTTGCAAAGGGTTTGGTATGTATGTATTAATACACATATTTATGATTAAAAATTTTTATATGTATGGAATGGTAGGGTAAGGAGGGTCTGCTACGAGGGGCCCCCAAAGGGGAGCTCCTAAAAGGGGTTGTTGAAAATTTTAGGCCCTTAGCACCTCCCTGGGGGTGGTTTGGAGTGTGGGGCAGTGGCCAGTTGAAATGTTGGATTTTCGGGAACGAGTGAGTTGTAAAAAGGGTGCAATGTTAAAAGAATTGTGGAAGGGAGCGACAGTGGTGCGTATGTATGGTGTGGTTATTGTGAAAATGACCGAGTGGTGGGGGGTTGAAAATCCAAAAGGGGTGTAAATGCTCTCTATACTTTGGGGTTTTTTTGATCGTTTCCCTTTAGTTTTAGAATGGGAAAATATTTTTTAGGCTTTTATTTCAGCCTTCCTTTTTACAAAATCGGGGACTATCAAAAGGTATTATAATTTATCTATTTTTTTGTAAAAAAAAGAAAAAACGGGACAAAACAAAATACGGCCAGTAAAACAAACACAAAACCCAAAAAAGAAAAAAACAGACATAAAAACGTAAAACCGAGACAAACATTAAAACGGAACCCCCTTCTCTCCATAAAAAAAAATTTAACCACTTATCTTATTGCCACCCCACCTATCGGGCACCAAAACCCACAGTCCCACTTGCCCTGCCGGAAAACTCGAACCGATTCCCCGAAGGGGGGGGACTTTTCCCTGTCACCTGGGCCCGCAAAAACGGGTTTTTGGTTCTCAAAAACCCTTACAAAAAAACTTCATTTACCACTAAAATATTTTTATTAAAAATTTAATTTTTTAAAATTTTATCTCATAAAATAAATAAATTCTTTGAAACAAATAAAAAAAAAAAAAAGACCTTTTAATGAAAAAGATCTTTCATAAAATGTGAAAAAATTTAAAAAAAAAAAAATAAAAATTTAAAAAATATTCAAATAAATTTAAGGAATGAAAATAATAAGGAAAATAAAATTCAGTTTTTTTGCAAATTCATTTTCGGTGTGGTCTTTTTCCCAAAGGGTTTGTCTAAAAAACGATGTAAAAATGTTTTTTAAACTACTAAAAAAAAGAAAAAAACCCAAAATAAAACATAAAAAATAAAGGGGGTGACGAGGCCCCCGGGAGGGATGCTCCAGGTGGCTTCCCCTTTTCTGTTTTCCGCAGCTTCCTCACCCTTAAAGGCATCCTCACCCCGGGGGGTAAAACAGGGGCTTTGGGGGAACCCAGGGGGGTACGAAACTGCGACCTCCCTGGGAAAGAGGAGGAAAGCCCCCCTTATCCGAAAAAAGGGGAAAGAAAGAATAGGGAGGGGGCCGTGGGGGCGTAACAGGGGGTCCCCTCAAAAGGGGAAAAAAAGCGAGTTTTAGGACTTTTAATATCTACAAGCGAAGAATACCCCTGCACCCCAATTTCTTTAAGGGTAACAAATCTACGGAAACCCCCTTTTGCCCTGTTAGACTGCCTATCACAAGGAAAATTCCCAAATCCCTTAAAAATTAATCATTCCCAACCTAAAATAATACTGACAAAAAACAGCCCTTTCCCTTTCCCCCTGTCGTGCAAAATCAGGGATAATATGAACAGGCTTTTTATTGTTAAATGCTAAGTTTCCCCCCCGACTGTATGTTTTTCCCCAGGGGGTGCAGTCACACTGTTTGCAGAAACTTAAAAAACCCAAACCCCCGGATGCAAACCGTATTTTTATCTTAAATCTGCCCTTTTTAAATTTCAAAAAAAAGAAATAATTCTTTAGCAAATACTAGTTTGGTATTCAGGGGAAATGTTTTCATGGATTACTTATTAGATTCGGTCGGCTCAGGTTCTCTTCAGGGCATTAATTTCTCATACAAAATATTTGAACTCGCACACCCCCAGGGGGGTACTTGCCCCCGCTATTTAAAATCTTAATGCATAATTACTAGGCGATATACCATTTGGGGGGAATGACTCCATTTATTTGCTACCCCATTATTTGCATTAAAACCCACCGAGGAAAGAAGCAAAAGATTCTAGATATACTCTCAGCAAGGGGTTTGATTGGCTTTATAATCCGAGTGAAAAAAACAAGGGTCTTAACCCCAAAACAATCCTTCACCAAGGGTTTTATTAAGTGACATGACTAATCTCGCCATCAAAACAAAAACTTGGGGGGGATTGTCAGTGATGCAGAATTCTCAAAAAATTAAGAAAAAACTGTGGGAGCGGCTGAAGCCATTAGGAACTTTTGACAAAGACCATGGTATCAGTCAAAATTGAAGCCCCTTTTTCTTGCTACATACGGGCCCCGTCATAGATTTTCAGCATTTCACTAGTTTGTTTAAGGAATCAGAGTTTACTACTTTAGAACATTACAAAAAGAAGCCATAGATCATTCTTGGCCCCAGAACAAAAAGATTGTGAATATAGAACCGAAAATAACTTGCCCCCTTTTATGAAAAATATTTATAAATACCACTTTGGTCAAATCAATTTGAAACCCCATTGCACAGATTCCAAAAACAAATAAAACCAGAAAGGACTAAAATTTTCATGACACACCGATTATACCAAATCCAGGGTACAAAACATGTAAAAACCCTTATCTCGCGAAATACCATAACTAGACCCTCATGGACGTTCGTACCCCCGTGGAAATGTCGACCTAAATTATTTTAAACTGCCCCCCCCAAAAAAACATGTTCCCCCTCTATCTTAAGCTATGCCTTGCAATTATAAAAGGCTCTTGAAAATCTTCCAGGCTATGAAGCTACCGAGATCCTTGCGTCTGGGAGTAGAGCAGGGTGTGCCTTTTTTCTATAAAAAAAATATCTTGCAGACCCGGATTGAGGAGGGGTTTATGCTGGGCTAGCACTACGCAACTGAGTTGGCAGGAATTTCATGTGCCCCAATATGCAATGACTCAGGGAAAAAGGGGATCGGCAAAAAAACGAGGCCCTGTATACGTTTTGTGGGATTTTACGCAATTGGAAACCCCCGGGATGATCATGCGATCGCCGGCAAATCAGCATGTGAAAGCAAAATGTGGATTAATCTTGGGGTACCCATTTCTAGGTTTTAACAGTATTAAAAACTTCCTTTAAAGAGGGGCGATGATTTAATTCTCAAAAGCCCCGAAAAATGTAGCTAAAGCATATGACCCGGTTTAGGGAAGATTTTCCTAGGTTTATTTTAAAAAAGAAAAAGACAGTGTGATATTGTGACCGCAAAAATCGGCTTGGGTATAGATTATTTTTGGGGCCCCAGTACAGTTTTTAATTCGAAGAAAATAAGGTAAAATGTGAAAAAAATAAGCAAAAATTGTACTATATCTTAGGTGCCTGTGTTCAGCCTTTTAACCCCTAGCTGAGTACGAGAACTAAAAACATTTCATATCCTCTGTGTCTTGGGTATTTTATTATATCCCAAATATGGAATGTGATCACATCTGCATACCAAATGTAACAAACCTTTCCCGCCCAAGCTGTACCCGGCTGGAGATATGATAAACGCTGTGTAATGTCCTTTTTTAATTGATATATACCCTCATAATAAGTTAAGCCTAAAATTGAAATGTAATACCATTTATTTTAAAACCCTGCATAAATTCCCAGCTTCCCCCGCCTGTGAGTTGCCAGGGGGGGTAATAAGGCTAAACTAAAATAAAAAAACCCCTTTTAACAAATTCCACCCATCTTAACATAACACCCAATGCTAGTTTGGAAAAAATTTATCGACTCTAGGCACCCCACTAAAAACCCCCCCAGTTTCCTGTCCTTTTGCACAAGCAGATATTTCATAGTCGGGGCTGGGGCTCCTTCCCACAAATTTTAAAACACCTTAGTCCTCTAAAAATTTCACGAAAATTTCATTTAGATTAATGTTTGATACCGACCCTTTTACTTTGCTGGGTTACTCAGGTGGGATGGAATTACCTATAGTGTTTTTTTCCCCCTTATATTAAAGGACAGGTATCCCCTTTTTCACCTGACAGGTTAAGTTTGTCACAAGGGTTTTTTCCCTGGGCCCCCGCAGCAGTTAAATTTTCCCCAAAAGGGTATTTTTAACAGGTACGGTTTCAAGGTAAATTATCTCAAACTGTAAAGGGGTTTTTATCGGAGTACACCAAAATTCGTTTGCAGAGTACTTTTCAAAATCTAACCGGGAAACACTTTTTTTCTTCCTTTTTGTCAATTTTTTACATTGCAAAAGAGAATTATCCCAGAAAATTAGTAAACTTTGGCCCCCGGGGAAAATATTGAACTGGGTCGGGGTGTATCTTTCGAACAGATCTGCATGTGTCCTGTTCAGGGGAGTGAGAAGTTCAACTTCACAGTCTTTTGAACTTGGGACGCCACAGGGAGGAGTTCTCAGCCTTATGCTGTTCATTGTCCTCATGCACAAGCAGGTGGCAGATATCCCACTTGGGGATGGTGAATCTATTATATGCCATGATGATGACATATACTTCAGAGCATCATCACAAGAGAGGATGCAAATAATTCTCGACAAACTCACAACAAGAGCTCATGAGTGTGGATTAGTCATCTCCGCCGAGAAAACAATGGCTCTCAACTCATTTATCATACCCCTGCCCACTTTTCGTATAGGTGACCAGGAGCTTGACATGTGTCAAAGTATAAATATCGGGTGAACGTAAATTAATGCAGACCTGATCCTTTCTGAACTCTGAGACTCTGGGAGAGATTGAAACCGTTGAAAGTTCTTCTCGAAAGAGAACATGACATCAATGTTAAGCTCGCTAGACTGTTTTACTTGCCGTTTATAAGGTCAGTTGTAGACTACCACGTGTTGTAGTGTAAGGAATCAGAAATAAATAGCTTTGAGGTAGTACAAATGAAGCTATGAGGGTTATCCTGGGCCCCCGAGAAAGCAAGGATAGTGATCAAAACTAATCGACCATCCATTTCTGACAGAATAATTTTATTTCCACCACATTTGGGGTCAGAGCTCCGAGGAACCCTTGTATCTTTCAGATTTCCAAAATAACTGCAACATAAAATCACGCAAGTTGACGTGACTATTCACACACACGGGCGCCCTCTGATACACAAAATCTATATGAACATTGCAAAGCTCAATGTCCCATTAAGTAAAACACCAAAGGGTCGATGCATTTCACCATGGAAAAATTCAACATTGATCGTGCACCTTGCATGTCTACCACAAAAACAATGCACATAACTGAGTGTTAAAACAAATTGCGTTAGCAACGGTAAAGGAACACACAAAAATGGGTTACTACATCATCAAGTTCATATGAAAGTGCAAAATTGGGCCCGCACTACACAAACGGAGTTGGCAGGTATACTCCTTGCAACGGAATTCTTACGTCTCGGGCTCTGGAGTAGTTTTCTATGACTCTGAAAGTGCTCTTCGGACACTAAATTCTTTCAAAGCAGGTGGCGATCAGGAGACTGTGAGTTGCATTAAGCGTAACGTAACTTATGCAATAGAGCGTAATTTCAATTGATAATCATGGTAAGAATGATTATGGCGATGGTAATGATTTTTTTTATTACTATTAGTAATAAAAAATATGATATTCACAATGATAATGACGATAGTGATGGTGGCAATTATAACGAGAGTGATAGTAATATGTTAATGACGATGACGATAATCATGATGGAAAAAAGTTGAAGGCGTGATATGCGATCACCAGCGCCCTGCGATTCAGATGTTTCGATAAAAATAATCTTTCATGCTCAACAAATTAAAAGAAATTGCATTCATGTTAAAGACACTGCTACATTAACTCAAACTTAGTAATGTCTATTATTGTAATACATTTTGTTGTCTACCATAGTTACCCAAAAAACAATTTCTTTCGTTAAATTTTCTTATAGAAAAATATTCCGAAGTTAAAGGGTGCCTAATTCATGTTTCATGTTCGTTACAAAGGATAAAGGCGAGCCATGAACAAGATTTTCTGTTACAATATTTCCTGCACTGAAAATCAACTTTATGAGCATAAAAATCGTA
>NW_023658957.1:2500-17500 GCF_015228065.2 Penaeus monodon
TATATATATATACATACATCATACAACATACAATATTATTAATAATATATATATATATATATATAAATATATATATTTTATAATTATAATGTATTTTAAAATATATAATGTAATATATTTTAATATATAATATATATTTAATATTATATATAATATATGTGTGTGTGTGTGTGTGTGTGTGGTGTGTGGGGTGGTTTTGTGTTTGTTTTGTGTGTGTGTGGGGTTGTGTACTTTAGATATTAAACATTTTATTTATTTACACATATGTATTTTGTATATATGTATTTGGGGTGTATTTTTGCGGCGTGGTGGTGGGGTTGTGTGTGTGTGGGGTTTGTGTGGTGTGGGTGTGTGGGGTGTGTGGGGTTTTGTGTGTGTGGTTTTTGTGTTTTGTGAAAGGGATTTTGGCCTTGTGTATTTTATGTGGTGTGGGGTGTTTTGGTGTGTGTTTTGGTGTTGTGTGTGGGTTTGTGTTGTGTGTGTGTGTGGGTGTGTGTGTGTGTGTGGGTGTGTTGTTTTGTGTGGGGTTTTTGGGGTGTGTGTTGTGTGTTTGTGTGTGTGTTTTGGGGTAGTGGGGGGTGTGGGGTGTATGTGTATGTGGTGTGTTTTATGTATGTGTTTTGTGGCTTTACGAATGTTTTGTTTTGTTTTTACATATACGAACAATTCGAGGTGAAATATTTTACGCAGTGATAAAAATTCAAGGCAAATTTCGTCTTGATCAGGGAAATTCTCAGACTCGCCCCCCTCCCCCGTTCCTTCGCCGACGTCCCTGCATTCAGAACTAACGTGCTTGCAGAGTCGATTGTCGCAACTGACGAGGTTCTCCGTATGTCTGGAATGCAACGTTTACATTATTACTGTGAGAGAAATACAGATGAAAGCAATTTCGCTGCTGAGAGAAATACGTTTCTAGTTTATCTTGATAATGAGAAAGAATATTTAAATATATATATATATATATATATATATATATATATATATCTATATATTCTATATATCTCTCTAAGTATATAAAATATATATATGTGTGTTTGTGTGTGTGTGTGTGTGTGTGGTGGGTGTGTGTGTGGTGGGTTGTGTGTGTGGGGGTTTTCGTTTGTGTGTTCGGGGTTTTGGTGTGTTGTGGTGTGTGGGGTTGTGTGTGTGTGGGTGTGTGTGTGTGTGTGTGTGTGTGTGTTTTACAAAAATTTGGAGCTTATTTGCGTAACGTATTATGAGAAAGAGATGAAAAAAAAAATCGAACTTCGGGGTATGAAAATCAATCGAAGGAGAACGAACCCGTCGATGGTGTTTGGGATTGAGGAAGGGGTCGATTTTTTTACCTATATCGACGGTCCCCCCATTTTTTCCCCAATCCCCTATTTTAAACCCCGTTTTAGAAATTTTAGGCTTGGGGAGGATAGGTTTTAGGTAGGAAATGGGTTTAAAAAATTTGGGGAAAGGTTAAGATAGGTAAAGTGGGGTGGGTTTAGTTGGGGGATGGGCCCAGTTTAGCAGAAAAAATTAACGGGTTTATATTTCATTTGGAAAAAAGTTAGGCTGGGAAAAGGTTAAACTAGGAGAAAAGTTAAGCAAGGTTTTTATGCTAAGTTGGGATTAAGTTGGGGTTTGGAAATAGGGTAGACTAGGGACTAGAGAACAGGGCCCAGAAACCCTTCATTTTGACACACCCCAAAAAAAAACTTTTACAAACGCTAAAAAAATGTAAATATTTTTTCCCCTAAAATTCTTTTTTTTTAAAAAAACGTAATAGCGAAAAAAAAATAAACATCCCTTAACACACGGAAATTTTAAATCAAGGGCAAGGGGTTTAATGCTTTTTAAATGCCCATTTTTTTTTAAAAATTTGAAGGGAATAAAAAAAATCCAGTAGTAAAAAAATAAAAAGAAATAGTAACATTTTTTTTATTTTTTTCCCGTCAGTATGCACAGATTTAGCAAGAAATTTTTTCGAGTGGACGCGGGGTTTTCCTGCTCACTCTCTCTCTGTCTGCCCTGTTTTGTCTTCTTTCTCTACCCCCTCCTCTCTTCACTAACTCTCTCTCTCCCCCCTCACAAACTCTCTCTCTCCCCTTCTTCATTTAATTTCTCTCCCCCTTTCCCACTAATTCTCTCTCTCTCTCCTTTTTTTCTTTCTCTCTTCACTAACTCTCTCTCTTCTCTCTCTCTCCTCTTCTCTCCCTTTTCTTACCTTTACTAAACTCTATTAAATTCATATCATCTTACCTTCCATCTATTTTGTTCAAAATCTTTTAAATACCCAAATTTTCTTCATTTTCCCCGGGACGGGTACTACTTTTCCTTTTTAGTTTACCCTTTTTGAATGTTTTTTGGGGTCTTTTTCCTTGTTAACGGGTGCCATGCCCCCAATAACACGTTCAAAAAAGCGGAACAAAACCACGGTTTTTTCCCTGAAGGATGCCTTTTTTTAGAAGATTCCTGGGTTAATGGGACGAAAATGAAATTTTAAGCGATGGGGGAGATGGAGATGATGTGATGTGATGATGTTTGATGATGATGATGATGAGATGATGGGGGGTGAGGGAAAATGATGATGATGATGAGGGTGATGATGATGATGATGTGAAAAATGATGTGATGACGATGATGGTGTGGTAATGAAAATGTTTTTAATTGGAAAATGAAAATGAAAATGTTTAAGGAGATGATGAAATGAAAATAAAAAGAAATTTAGTAATAGTAATATTTAAAAGTAAAAAATAATAAAAACAATAATAAAAATAAAAAGTAAAATAATAAAAACAATGATAATGATAATTATTATAACAATAAAAAAAAATGAAACAAAAACAACAAAAATTTTTTTTAAAAAGTAAAGCAATAACGATGATTAAAAAACCGAAAAAAAATGCAAAATTTGCTTAACAAAAACCCAATGATAATGATGAAATAAAAATAAAAACTATGATAAAAAAATAATAAAAAACGAAAAAATTTGGGAAGGATGATAGCAATAGCGATAAAGCCGGTGATAACAAATCCCATAATGACACTAATAACAACAAGAAAAACCTTTTTGCCCAAGACAAAAAAACCCAAACTCGCCAACCCCTTTTCCCCGTAAACCCTTTGTAAAATTTGACTTTGTGTCGCATCCAAAAAAAAAAAAATAAGGTAAAACCCAAAAACCCCGGGGCCAAAACTTTGAAAAAACCCAAAAAATCCCGTACCGGGGGGAAAACTCACCCACGAGCCATTTTGGGATTTGGGGAAGGGGGCAAAAAATCGCGGCAAAATGACCCCTTGGGGGGAAAAACCCTTACTCCGCCATGTTGAATGACGTCACGGGGAAATGAGGGGTTGGCGTGGGGTTCATTAAAGATTTAAAAATTCTTGAACTGGAATTTTGTCTAAGCTTTTGGTTTTTTGTCGTGATGAAATGTGCTGTTGGTTTTAAAAAGGGGGAAATTTGGGTCTAGAAAAAAAATTAGGCTTTGGTTTACTTTTTTCCCAAAAGCATAAAAATTTTATAAAAATAAATTATTATTATTTTCATTTTTTACCCTTCACTTATTTTATACTCTCGAAGGACCCAAAAATTTGGGTATTTGGCCTTGACTGAATTCGCTAAAATGTTTTTTATTCAAATTTCTTTGTTCCCAAAACACAACAAGTAATTTTTCGTGTCGTTTTTAAATTCCATAATTACTGATATTAAAAATGACATATTTTTAAAAATTTTTGATACAGGGGTTATGAAACCGAATCCCAAACACACATGACATTATGTGGGGGGTTTGCGAAAAGCATTTTTTTAAAATTTTGTGCGTTTTTGTCACAACATACAAACATACAATCCCTACAAAAAACATAATACATACATACATATTATCCCAAAACACCCCAAACGGCATATATATAATAACATAATATAAAAAATATATATATATATATAATATATATATTTTTTTTAAAAAAAAATATATTATATAAAATAGATATAAATTTATTATATATATAGTTAATAAATTATATAATATATATAAAAAATAAAATTTTATAAATATTTTAAATTTTATATTTTTAGATATATAAAATATAAACACACACCAGGGGGCGCATATATTAAAATATTTTATAGGGGTATATTATAAAATTTTAATATATTTTAAAAAAATTTTAAATATATAAAAAACCCACAACACAAAAACGCGCATATATATAAATTATAATAATATATATATATATATTATATAAATAAATATATTTAGGTATATATAAAATAAAAATATAATTACATAAAAACCAAAACATTCACACACACAAAAACCCACAATACAACACACACACAAAACACATATATATATATAGTTATATATATATAAATATAATATAAAATATAAAATATATATATATATAACACACACACACACACAAAACAAAACACCACACCCCAAAAAAACACACAAAATTCATATAGATTTTAATGTGCTAAACTTTTCTTTCCCTGTAAAAAACCCACCCAAAGTGCGAAACTTTTTAAATTATTTTTAGGTGATAAAATTTCCCAATTTTTCTTTTGATGCAAACCCTTGAAAACCAAAGTGGATCAAATCCTGAAGGGTTTTGGTTTTCAGGTCCAAAACAGTTAGGGTAATTACTTGGGGAATACAACCGGTATTATCACTGATAAAATAAAAAACTGTAAAAAAAAATAACCCAAAGTACATAAATTTTTGAGATTTAAATCAAGACCACATGAAAAGGAAAACCCTGGGTTTCTACCCCCGTAGATTTAAAATGGGGAAATCGCATGGGCTTAAAATTGACTCCACACAAAAACAAACACACAAAAACACACACAACACACCACAAACACAAAATATATTATATATAATATATATATATTTTAAACCCCCACAAAATGTATAGGGTGGTAATTATGTATACATATTTTACACACCCCTAAAACATATATTTTATATATATTATATATAATAATATTATATATTATATATATATAATAAATTTTCTATATATTATATACGTATATATATATCTATTTATATATACAAAATATAATAAAAACCCTATATATGTTTATATTTTTAAAACATATATTCTTTAAAATTATATATATACATTTTTAAAACATACATAAAATATATAATATATATATAAATTTTTATATATTAATTATATATTTTTTTTTTATTTTTAAACACACACACACGCCCCACACAAAACACACACAAAACACACAAAACAAAACACAGACACACACACAAAACACAACACACACCGCAAAACACACCCCCGAATTGTTTTAAAAACAAAAAACCCCGGCCCTAAAAGGAAGCAGGAATGGCAAAAGAATCTTAATGGCCCTTGTGTGCGTCTGTTTCAAGCCATAGAATATACGGGTTGGTAATAACAACCTCTTACAGCACAGAGCAAGATTTTAAAAATGGGGGGAAAGAAATTCGGGCCCCCCCCCCCCGGGTCCCAGTGAAGGGGGGGGGAGGGGTTTCCCAGAATTTTAAAAACCCTGTTTTTTTCAAACTCTTAAAGATTTTTCATATATTGCCCAACCCTTTCAACTTAAGGGCAGGGTGCATAAAATAACAGCGTTGGTGCAATACAGATTTTTTCCAAATTTTGGGAGGGGATTTTCGGTATCTCTCGCCAAAACAAAGTAGGATTTTTCAAAAATGCACCCCCACAAACACACACAAAACACAACCCCCAATATTATATATATAAAAATAGTTTATATTATACATATATACAAATATAATAATATAGATTATATATAATTTTTTTATTTTTTAAAAAAAAAATATTAAAATATATAATATATATATATATATTATAAAATAGAAATGTATAGGTATGGGTGTATATAATATATATATATATATATATATATATTACTAAAATTATATGATTTTAAATATTATATATATAAAATAATATTTTATATATAAAATTTTATTATATAAATATATATACATAAATACACAAAAAACACAAAACGTATATATAAAAGTACACACACTAAACCCCACACACATACATACATATATAAGCTATATACTTCTACTTTATCTTCGGCAATATTAAACTTTTACCTATATTACAAACACACACACCCCCACCACAAAAATCCTATATTGATTCCCTTTTCCAAAATATATATATATATATAATATATATATATAATTATATATTATAAAATATATATATATTTTTTATATAATGATATAAATAAATACACACAAAAACAGGGCACACAAAACCCCCACACACAACACACACACACACACACACACAAAAAAAACAACACTTTAATATATTTTAAATATATATATAATATATATATATATTATATTTTATTTTTATATATATAATATATATATATTTGTCCTGGATAAGACAATAAACGCCCCCGGGGGTTCCCTTGAAAAAGGGAAACCCCCTTTTTAGCTCCCTATACTGGGGGTTGCGGTGAAACTTTTGGCCCAGCAGGGCAGTGGATTTTGGGTGAAAAAAACCTTCATTTTTACTGATTAAGGGTTTCCCCAAAATTTGTTTTGGTGTTTAAACAGTGAACTTTTTTAAAAGCGGCAGAGATATTCTCCTATTTAGTTGGGGGAATGCGATTTTGGGAAAGGGCCGGGGGTTTCCCACCCCTTTTCTTTTCTCCTAAAAAAACCCTCTACCCCAAATTGTTTAAAATACAGAAAAAAAAATTTTTAACCACCCCCCGTCGCGGGGGTTTATCAAGGGGGCGCTTTATTTAGGGGAAAACCAGGGTGACAATTTTAAAACATGCTTTTGGAAAAAAAAGAAGATAAAGAAACATGCCCAAATTTTAAGAAAAAACTTTAAAAATGGGAACGTAGAACGTAAGGAAAATGAAAGAAGGGGTAAATTAATACTGTTTTTTTAACGAAATGGATAATAAAAAATTCAAAACTAGGAATAAGGAGCCCAAATTTTAAAAATTTAATGGAATTTTAAAAACTAAAGAAAAAAGAAAAGTTTTTTTTTTTCTGGAAAAAAAAGAGGAAATTATAGTCACGGATTTGCATGTTTCCCTAAACGAAAAAAATCCCAAATGCACTAAGGGGGTTTAAGCCAAAAATGATCGCTTTTTAAAACCAGAATACAAGAAAACCCCCATAATTTTTAGTTTTATACAATGCTGGGCCCCAAACCCAAATTTGAAATGATAAAGAAATGGATTTTTTTTTAACTCTCCCAAGAAAACTTTGGGCCAATCCCAACAGAGAGAAAAAATAATAATGGGAGACCTAAACGCCAAAGTGGGAAAAAAATAATCTAAAAAATTCCCCCTGTGGAAAATTTGGGCCCCTTGGGAGAAAAAATGAAAAAAGGTAAAGATTTTATTGAATCTTTTAGTACAAATAATTTTTAGTTTTAGCCAATACTTTGTTCCAACACCCCCCAAGCCCTTGTCCCACGTGGTTTTCCCAGCCCAAAAGACATGAAAACCAAAATTTGGATAATTGTGCTGAACCAAAAAGGGAAAAGTTGCAAAAAAAAATCCCAAGAAAAAGACCTGGTGCCGACTGAACATTTGACCCCCAAACTATAACTACGATTTTAAAAATAAGACTAAAAAAGATGGGGCGTCCAACCCCAACCTCAAAAGCTCGACTAAAAAAACTCTTGATAAAAATTTACGGGAATTACATTGTCAAAAAAATTTTTGGGAAAAAATAAACCCCAATGTAAAGGATAATAAAAAACCCAAATGATTGGGGGAAAAAGGGAAAAAAAATCCTGTGAGCATCCCTTTAAAAAAACTATCCCCCAAAAAAGAAAAAAAAAATTTCCCCCCTGGATATGAAAAAACCAAAGTAAAATTTGAAACAAAAAAATGCTAAAATAAAAGGGTAAAAAATCCATTTAAAAAATTTTAATTTTACAAAAAAAAAATAAAATTATCGAAAAGGGAAAAGGGAAAAAATATTTAAATAAAATTTTGGCCAGAGAATTGAAAACTGTTTAAAAAAGACAAAAAGGGAATTTTAAAAAAAGGGGTACAAAACATACACAAAAATTTAAAACCCTCAAGGGGACACTAATAAAAAGAAGTGGACTTTTTTTATGTGTTTGAAAAAAAGGGAAAAGATAGGGGAAACCCAATATTTTCCCAACCAAATACAAAAAGAAAAAAAAGATCTAAAAAACAACAAAATTTAAACTAAAGGGCCCAACCCGAAGTTTAACCAACCGCCACTGCTAGACAAAGTTTAAAAGCCTTTAAAAAAAGACCCCCGGAATAAAAAGAGCCCCGGAATAGATGAAATAACAGCAAAAACAAATTAAAAGCTGGCAAAAGTTTTTAAATACTTTTTCTAAAAAACCCCTGTAAAAAAATATGGAATAAAGAAAATGGCCAAAAGGGATGGGAAAAAACAGCCCTTTACTCCCATACCTAAAAAGGTGAGCACCCCAATAAAACCCAATAATGGGGAAAAATTTGCATTAATAAGTCACAGCAGCAAAATTTGTTAAAAAATTATTGCTGAAAGAATGAAGTTAAAGTTAAGGAGGAAACTGAGACGAACGAGAGGTTTTCGCCCGGGAAAAAGGGTACCAAAACCAGTTTTTTAAATTTTAAAAATTGACCCTAGGGGGGGGAAAAAACAGAAAACATAAAAAAGACCTATACCTGTTTTTTTCTTCGATTTTGTAAAAGTTTTTGATACTTTTTGACACGAACCCTCGGGAATTTAACAGAACGATATGAATTTTCCAAAAACAAAACCCAAAACTAAAAAAAACCCTGTATGCCAACAAAAGCAGCTGTAAAAACCCACTTAGGGGGTTAAAACGAATGGTTCGAAGCAAACAAGGAGTGCGACGGGGTTTGGCATTCTGTTCCGCACCTTTTTTAATAACTTCTGAAAAAATTTTATGAGAGGTGCTCTAGAAATTTTAAAGGGAAACTGTGGATTTGGAGGATACAAAATATCAAATAGGGACGGCCCATGATATAGTTTTGTTTCCCGGGAGTATCACTGAACTACAAAAAATACTAAAAAAAGTTAAAAAACAAGCGAAAAGGCTGGTTTTTTTCTTTAAAGCCAAGAAAACTAAGATCATAAATTCAAAGATAACCGGCAATGAACAATGATGAACAGTTTCAATCCCAAAGGAATGATTGTGGGAAAAAGTGAAAGAGGTTTAAAATTACTTGGGGCTGTTTTTAAATAATACATATGATATTCCCCCGGGGATAAAAAAAAAGAATTACCATTGCCCAAAAAACGCCACAATTGCTCTTAAAAACATTGGGAAAAACCGAAGCAAATTTCCTTTGGAAAAAAGCTGAGGTATTGAACTCTTTGTTTTCCCTTTTATCATATGGTTCCCGAGTGGTTTTGGGGCTGAAGTTTTGATAGGGCAAGAAAAGATCAAAAGTTTTGAAAAGTGGTGTTACGACGAGTAAAGCGATTAGCTGGACAGAGAAGACGAATAATGAAGTGCTGAAAAATAAATTGTAAAAGAACCCGGGTTTTTGGACACTTGAAAAGGGGGAAATTAAAATTTATTGGGCATGTAAAGAGAAGTAAAAAATATTTAGAAAACCTTTCTGACAGGGATGGTGATAGGAAACAGAGGAAGAGGGGAAACCGAAGACAAGACTAGCGATCCCAAAATTTAAAGATATTTTTCGGGGTGTCGATGGTACCCCCCTTTTGGGAAAAAAAAGCGTAAAATTTGAGTTTAGTGGGGAAATGGTGGTGGGGAGGTCCCGGCCCGTCAAAACCTGAGAAAACCCTTATTTATGATGATGATATTTTTAAAATATATTTTATATAATATATATTTATATGTACACACCCCGAAAACACACCCCACACACACCCCCCAAAACACACCAAAAACCCCACAAATATTATAATTTTATTTTAATTATATAATATTATATATTTTAAAAATTAAAATATAGCTATATACTTACATTATTTTATCGATCTATATATACAAATTTACATATACTATACGAACACCCACACTCACTTACACATCTAAAATTGATTGCCTCTAAACATAGATAAGTCTTTAAAGTGGAGGTGGTATTTTTTTATTTATATCGTTTACCTTTTTGGGTTTGTGTTGATATTTTTCATATAAAAAATGTTTATTGGATTTTTGAAAAAAAACCAAAAAAAAAATATTGGGTCATTTGGGGAAAAGTATATAAATTTAAGAGAGGATCAGCAATGTTTTCAGTTGGAGTTACCAGTTAGTTTTGTTTTTTGCCTTTATGGTTTTTCCCAATTTTAAAAAGGGAAAAAATTTTTTTCCACACTCGCTAGTTGCCAGATGTTACTTTATTTTTTTGATTTATTTTTTTTTTGAGACGATATTCTAAAAAAGACGGGGGGGGGAAAAGTCATAGGGGTGGGCTACGGTTTTTATTTTTGTTTTAGAAAAAGGACCCAAATGTTAATTCTTGTGGAATATCGTGTTTGAAAACCAAAATACTTTTTTAACACGTGGTTGATTTGGGTGAAAAAAGCCCCTTTGGGTTTGGGGTTTTAGTTCTTTTACCACTTAAGAGCACATTTTTAAATCTGTAAATATCATAGTCATTGCTGTAAAAGCCCTTTTTTTAAAAACTAGAAATACACAAAAAAAAATATTTAGCATTTTTATTTTTAAAAAAGCAATTTAGAAAAATTCAAGGAACTGACCCTGTCCGAAATCCGAACTACTGGACAAAAAAGGATTTTGTTACTTTTCAAAAACCTCACCAAAGGGATTTAGTATTCCCTTGTTGGGATAAATAGATTTGGGGCGGTAGTTTGGGTAATATGTTTTTTCCTCTGTCCTTACAAGTGGGTATATTTTTGGGTTTTTTTAATTTGTCAGGGAAAAAAACATTTTTCAAATGAAAATTGATTACACAGATTAAGGTTTAAAAGCAGGGGCAAGATATTTCACTTTATTAAGGTTTGAAAACCCCTCGAATTTTACAATAAACGTTCGTAGGGGGCGCATTCTTTTTCCCCAGCACTCTGTGACTGAATTTGTGTGGGTTTAAAATATCATTTTCCCCATTAATTCCCCTTTTTTTAGGGGCGAAGGGCTATCCTTTGAATCCTCTTAAAAGTTTATCTACGAGAGTAATCTTTTTTTTTTTTTTTTTTTTTTTTTTTTTTTTTTTTTTTCTTCGGTTTTTTGCGTCGGTGCCCCCAAATTGTTTTAGAAGTTTTTTTATATTATTCCCTTTTTTCTTTTGGTATGGGATAATTTTTCATTTTTTAAAAAAACTGCAAAACTTTTAAAGCAAAGATTTTTTTAAAAAAAAAATTTTTGCCGCCCGTTCTCCGGTAATGTTTCAACTTCAATTTTGTTGTGGTTTTCTAATTTTCGGTGATCGTTTGTCCCACTTCGGTAGCTTCAAGGGCGACGTTTGCTTTTGTTCTTTGGGGGCCCCCAACAAACCTTTTTAATGCTTCGTTAAGGGGTGAGGGCCTCCTTTCTAAAGGAACAAATTTTTTAGCCTCATCATCGATACGAAAAATTTAAAAGGACAATCACTTGTTCCCCCCCCACTGCAATGCTTACAAATAAAACTAGCAATAAACAATGGGGATTTACTAAGTCTTTGGGGGGACGGCGGAGATTGGTGGGGGTCAAGGGGCTTGGGAAATTTGCGGAAAAAAACAAACTGGAACGGCCCCCCAGTGCGTGCCCCTTTTGTACCCAAATTTTGATACACACACACACATCACACACACACACAACACCCACACCACACACAACACCACACCCACACCCACACACCCACACCACACACACACACACACACACACACACACACACACCCCAAAAACCACACACACAACAACTATCATAATGTGTGCATTTATGGGATAAAATGGGGTGTAAGGAGATTTTTGGGTAGGTTAATGTGAAAACCCCTTTTTAAAAGCACATATTTTGTCACGGTACTTTTTTTTAAAAAAAATTCCCCGTTCATCAACATGAAATGGGATTTACGTTGAAAGAGACGTCCCGTTCCCCCCTCTGGAACAGCATAGAAATTTTCATCGGGTTTTAACGAAATGAACTTTTTCATTTCTCTCCCCTTTCGAAATGATTTTTAACTAATTTAAAAAAACTGTTTTTTCTCCCCAAAATTTTTTTAAAACTGGTTTTCATGGGCTTTCCAGACCCAGCTCACTGACAGATTATTCATAGGAAAAAAGACAGACTGCTCCCCCATTTCGTTATAACGAAGCCTTCTTTGGGGTGAACCAAAGGGAAAAAGCAATTTTTATTTCGTCTAAATTAATTTTGGGTCATTAATAAACCGGTTTTTGCCAAAAAATCCATCAGGGGGTCGCCCTAACACAATTTTTGGGTATATTTTCCCATTTTAAATTTTTAGGTCAAAAAGATTTTTGACGGGTTTGTTGATTTTTTTTGGGCCCTTTTTTTGGAAATATATTGTCCCCCGTTAAAATTTTGCTCTGTAAGCTCTTTTGGGGGTTTTTGGGCCCAATTTAAAGGGGAGCTGTTGCAGATTTTTGGGGCACGGTGTGAGCACACACAACACATATTAAATAAAAAAAATTTAAAAAAAAAATATTATATATATATATAAAATATATATATATATATAATATATATATATATATATATATTTTAAAGTTGTGGGTTTTTGTGTGTGTGTGTGTGTGTGTGAGTGAGTGTGTGTATGGGATATAGTATATATATTATATTTTAAAATTTTATAGTATTTTTTTATATGTACATATATATATATATATATATAATTTTATTATTTATATATATAAATAAAATAATGCACTAGGTTTTTTATATTACATTATTATTGTTATTATTATTTTGAATATTACATTACTATAAATAATCATTTTTATTTTTATATCCCCTTTTCCTTTTTATTTTTATTATTGTTTTTTATCATTTTATTTTCATTTTTTTATTATTATTTTTATTTTATTTTTATTATCCTTTTACCATCATCATATCATCAAAGGGGGTAACGCCCACGGGGGGGCATGGCCGCATCCACCCTTCACTTCCAGCCACGAGGGTCCCCTTTTGGCAAATCTCCGGAGGGGCCCCCCACTCTAATTCCCCGCGAAAGGTTTTCGTCAGCTGCCCCAAACGCCCCTCTACCCCGGGAAAGTTTTGCAAAAAGCAAACTGATGGGCAGGGTTTATCCACAGAGAAAAGAGCTAGGTGCTCATATAGCCTAAGTGCGGGTGTCGGGTTGGGGCACATGGGTCCCCGCCAACCCGAACCCCATGTTCTGGCAAAGAGAGTAAAAAGGGATCAAAACGAATTCCAAGGTATAGATTGGTTTTCAAGGTTTTTGCTTCCAAAGGAAAACAAAAAATGGGAAATATCGAGGCCTGGAAAACCCCGTAGCTTTGGGCCTTTTGCATAGAAAAACCCAAAATCCCAAAAGCCTTTTTTATCGAGTTCATGGCTCCCTTTTGCCCGACCCAAACTGTTACTCTTCTTGGTCGACATCCCCAAAAGGAGGGGCTATGCTACCAAGATAGGGAAAAACTTTTCTGTGACTTTATTGTTCACTGAAACATGGGGTTTTCCCGAATGGGTTCACCTAAAAAAGCCCCCCCAAAATCCTGAATCTTTGGGCTTGGGCGGGGGGACCCCTAGGCCCAAGGGCTTCACCTCATTGCTAAATGATCAAAGAGCCCCTAGTGACTCCCCGGGGCCAAATGGGGTTGCAAAATCATCGGGAAAATCAAGGCTGAGATCTTGATATCGCCCGGGGTTGCTCCCACAAATTTTGGGGAATAGGGTCGACATTATCCCCGGTTCCCCTGCAGGTTTTTAAAAAACGTTGGGGCCCGGGCACAGCCTTGCCTCCCCCCCTGAAAAAAACAGGAAGAAATTTGAAAGGCCCCCACCATACTTTTCACACTTTTTAGTACCCGGGATATGGGGTTGTATTAGGAAAAAAATTTTCCGAATTTCCCCTAGGGATTCTCAATGACGGGGTCAAAAGCCTTCTTGGGGGGGGGGTAGGCTGCAAGCAATCCAAGGGCCAAAAATCATGAGTCTCAGTGCCCTAATCGTCATAACTTATTTTATCTCAAATACCGGGGGTTGAATCGGTGGGGGCTATGGGTACTTTTGGGGGTGATGTATCGCTGGGCCAGACTAGTGGGTTGGGGATACCCAACCCCTTTCGATCCCTTCTGCTGAAGGGCCCTTTTCAACCCCTGAGAGGGGAGCCACCTCAACTCCCCAAACCCCCCAATTTCCCCAAAAAGCAGAGGAACCGGGCCCTCCTGCTACAAGAACCGGGGTGTTTTTCCCCCGGGGCCATCCCAATAGCAGTCGCTTTTGGGGGGGAAACCACCCCTGCCATTTCCCGCGACGCTTTTCCCCAAAAAAAGGCGATCGGCCCTGGGTTTTCCCTTTGCCCCCCCAGGTTCAGGGGGTTGGGGGCCTGCAGGGGCGGGAAATGGGGCAAGAAACTCTCGTTCCCATCCCGCGCCCCAAAAAATTTTTTTCCCCCAAACGGGGCCCCCACCCCGCCTCGGGTTGCTTTGGGGGGGGGAACAGCAACCCCCCCCCAGCTATCCATTTAAAATTTTTGTTGTTTTCCCGGGGGTTATCTGGGGGGAGGAGGGGTGGCAAAAAACCCATCTCCCCCGAGCCCCCATTTAACCCCCGGATGGCTTTAAGGGGGAGGAGTTAGACGGAGCCCGGGTGTATCCACACACCGGGGGGGGGGGGTCCTGACTCCCCTTTCCTCTTTGGGGGCCCCTGCTGGCCCGGGGTTATCTTTGTTTTGCCTGGGGCTGCAAGGTTTCCCCGTTTTTCCCTGGGTTTGGGTACGAGGAGGCACTGCTGAATTCTCCCGGTGACGGAGAGGCTGTGAACGGGAGGGGAGGCTTATTAAATTTTTTGCCCCTAAACCCAGCCCGCGGTGGCAGCGCAAACGGGGGAAAGGGATGCAAAACACTTAACCCAACTAGG
>NW_023658958.1:0-22531 GCF_015228065.2 Penaeus monodon
CATAGCAGGTGTGAACTTCTATGATAGCCTGTTGCAGGTGAGACCCTCGCCTGCCTCCCTTCCCGCTCTAGGAGCTGAGAGCGAGGTTCAGTGGTCACTCTTTTGTTTATTTTGCGAGTATAAGGAAAAAACATTAAGAGACATAAACGTAAATAAATAACACGGGTGAAGGGTGAGTGACCAGCGCATAGACTCGTATGAGGAATGATGACATGATGTGATATGATGTGATGATTTCGCGGGTGTGTGGCATGAAGTTACCTTCTTCGCTTGAGCGGTGGAAGGTGGTTGGAGTGATATGTGGGTTGGCATTATGGTGAGTTTTTTAGCTTGGAAACCATCCTTCGGACCGATCACAAACACAAATCAATCACAAACATGAACGCAAAACAAACAAGAATACAAACACAGAGGTTGTGCGTGGATGTGATCGGTCCGAAGGCTTTTTCTTTGCTAGGTGGTCTTATGCGCTGGTTGTTGAACAGAAAAAAATATGAAAATTATATTACACTTAATATACAAAAATGTGAGCTTCTTGCAGGGGTGGGAAACATCCTCCGATCCGCACGCACGTATGCGTGCAGATCGGAGGCCTTTCCCACCCCGTGAGCATTAGTTCGCGTAGAGAGGTTCTGGGGGATCTCCGTTAACTAGCGGGAGTGTTCTTGGCCACCATTTGTGATTTGTTTGTGTGTTTGTGTATGATGTCGTCGTAGTTTGTGTTGTCGATGTGTTGTATGCGGTCCCATGTTCGTTTGCTTTGTGTGTGTATGCGTATGTTCAGTGGCTCATGTTGTATGTTTGGTGTAGTGATTGTGCGGTAATGCTGTATCGTATTCTGTCTTGTATAGTGGTGTTGTTTATCCAGTATAGTGCTTTGTTCTGTATGGATTGCATCTTGAGTTTTTGTGTTTTTGAGATTGCAATCAGTGGAATGGGTGAGTATTCGAGTATAGGTCTTACAGTAGTTTTGTAGAGTTTGAGTATAGTGGGTGTTGTGCAGTATGAAAAGCGTCTGAGTTTCTTGAGAGGTGTGCTTGCTTGGTTTATTCGGTGTTGTGCGTGTGTGTGAATACCGTTTCTGCTGAAGTGTAAGCCTAGCATGTTTCCTGTGGTTGCGTATGGTATGTCAGTGTTGTTTATTGTGAGTGGGGGTGGGTTGGCGTCTGGCCCTGGTATGACTGTGAATTTGTTTGTGTTGGTCTGTATCTTCCATTTGTTTTCGTCTGTGTTGATCGTGTTTATGGCTGTTTGTGTGGCTGCTTTCATGATGTTTTTGGACTTGGAAGGGTGTGATATGATTTGTGTAATGTCGTCTGCATATGCGATGTAGTTGCTGTAGGGTGCTGGGGGTGGTAGGTTGGCAGTGTAGAGGATGAAAAGTGTTGGTGAGAGGACGCTGCCCTGTGGAATCCCACTTGTGAGATGAATGGGGGCCTAGGTGTGAACCCGCTCTCCGGTGTGGTTGGATTGATATGTTGTGTATGTGTGTATTTTTATTTTCTTGGATTTTATCAAGACCGTGGCTGTTTATGAGAATTATGTGGGGGGTCGTACTTTCCTATATGTTGGCAGGGCTCGTTCCGTCGGTCGAATGTCCAGTGAAGGACATTATGCTGGATGATCGTGAGGCTTTTGTATGATTGATAGGGATGGATTCATGGTTTGTGGTGTTTGTCTTTGGGAATAAAATCCGTTTTTGTAGTTCGTTGATTTTAGTATATTTCAGGATAGGGTGTGTATTAAGTTCATTTCCCCAGCGATTAGGTGTTTGTGTATTTTATTGGCTGTAAACCATGTCTCCGTAGTTCGTGTTTGTGTATAACCATTTCATTTTTCCTTTGGCGATTTCAAGTCCTATTTTGGTGTGTCTTGGTGTCAAAGTTTTGTGGGTTTGGGCGTGTAGAGTCTGACGCCGTAAAAAGATGCCTCTCTCGCTGTGCCATCCATTAGTCTTTCTGGACTGTTGGGCTTTGGGTGGCTTTGAGGAGAAAGTCTGTTTGTTCTTGTCAGACCCAGGTCTTTTCTTTTCTTTGTCTTTCTTGTATTGCAGCGAGAGGTAGATCTGCTGCGGTCTTTTGGTTTGTTTTTGGGGTTTTTGGTTGTTGTTTTTTGTTTTGGTCTGACTGAGGGCTGTGTGTTTCGTTTTTCTTTGTTTTGTTCATGTGTTTTTTGGGTCTTCAATTGGTTTGGCAGGTGTTTCTGCTGGTTGGAATGAGGTTTCTTTCCTATTTGTCTGGACTGCTTGTGTAGTGTCCTCCATTATCTGGTTAACCTGGTTTGTCCAGAGCTCTGACATGGGATGATGGGCTGGGGGGCTTGGAGGGAGGAGGAATGATCTTCAGGATGCCCCAGGAGTCTGAGTCACCCAGGTCGAGTGGTGGGAGGTTATTCTTCCCCTAGTGCTTCTTTCGCGTGTTGTCTGAATCCTTTTGTTGGGTCCATGAGGTTTTTTAATTGTGCATGAACCAGTATTATTGTAATTCTTTTGAGAGATTGTTGGGAAGGACTAGGTGGACTGCTCTTGCTTTTCTTGTTTTTTATGTCCTGGCAACTTGGTTCAATAGAGGCTTCCATGCATTCTGGATGCCTGTAAAGTTGCCTGAGCAGCTTTTTGGGCAGTTTCTTTTATTGGTCGATTTTTCTTTTTCTTTTATCTTTTCTGTCATTTTCTCTATTGTTTTTTTAACCTCGTCTTTTCGAGAGGGGCAGCTGTTTGCCAGTGTTCGGTGTTCCCCCCCCACAATTAATGCATCTCTTGTGGGCGCTGTTGCAATTCCTGTAGTTGTGGGTTTTTTGAGCCACATTCGAGCAGATGGTTTGTTTTTCTATTCTACCATTCATTTTTGGCATGGCCATAGCCGAAAGCAGTTCATGCATTGTTTTATATGTGTGAATCTTTCATATTCTATTTGCCAAGGGGCGATGAATAGTCTGAATAGATATATGCCTTTTCTTTTATATCATTTGCTGTTTTTATGGTTGGAGAATCTTACTTTTAATATATATTTTTCTTCATTATGTAGATGTCTTCTACTTTGCAGGATGGTACTGCTGCTGAGATTTCTTTTTTGATTGTGTCGGCGGTCCTCAGAAAACCAATTGTTTGTCTAGTCTTTTGAGGACTAAGGTGAGTCTTTCCCTCATTTAAAGTGGTAAAAACGGGGTGAAGCCCTGAGAGGATTGGGGGTCTTTGATTGTGTCAGTAAAAAGTCTTTCGGCTTGTTCATTATTCGTAGGATGGTGTAATATCCATCGTGGGCGTTAATGAGTCGGAGGAGTCGGATGTCTGAGTCGAACAGGATCTGTTGTAGCAGGTCTCTTTTTTTTGGGGTTGGACCCCTGGAGTAGTTATTTTTATTTTTTTTCATTTTTATTTATTTACATCCTGCCTGAACCTGAGAAGCTCCTGCCCTGGGGAATTACAACACCCCCAATCCCGGGGTGCTCTTGAGCACGTGGAAAGCCTGCCTATCCCTTTCGGCACTGGAGGGGAACGAAGTCACATCCGCCAGAGCTGTGTGTGTGGGCATGTGTTTCTGTGGTGTGCGGTGTATTGGAGCAACACAAGTTGCACGACCCGGGGCCTGAAGCAGAATCAGGGTATCTCTTTAGGAGGTTCAGAGAACAGTTGGATGGAGAGGTCGATAGATGGGGTCGGTGTCGGAGAGAGGGTCATCCCGTGATCTCTCGCTCACTTAGGCGCCATACAGCACTGCTAAGTCAAGAGAGTCACTCACATGGCATCCCTTACAACAAGGCCAGGCCAAGAGAGTCACTCTTATGACACTTCCTGTAACACAGCCAAGCCAAAGGGAGTCACTCCTATGACACTGCCAGTAACACAGCCACACCAAGAGGGTCACTCTCGGGACGAGGCTGGACCGCTGTCATGAAAAGACCGAGTATGGACCTTCCGTCCCAGTCCGGATGATTATAGCTCGTGTTATATGTGTGCGTATATGGGGGGGGGTGTTATGTTTTCGGTGAGTGTGAGTGTTCTGGGCCACCATGTGTGGTTTGTTCGTGTGTTTGTGTGTTTGTCTATGATGTTATTGTAGTGCTCGTTTTCTTGTTCGCATAGTCGGGCCCGGTGTTTTTCGCTCGTCTGTGTATGCGTGTGTTCAGAGGTTCCAAAGCTGTATGTTCTGTGAAGTGTTTCGAGGAAATGAAGTCTGAATTGTTGCGCCGTGTACCAGAGTAGTGCTTTGTTCTGTACTGATTGCATTTTTAGTTTTTGTGATTTTTATATAGCAACCAGTGGGACAGGTGGGGTATTCAAGGATAGGTCTTTTTCAGTTGCTTTGTAGAGTCTGAGCTTTGTTTGTGGTGTGCGCTGAGAAGCGTCTGAGTTTGGTGAGTGTTGTGCGTGCTTGTGCGATTCGTTTTTGTGACGTGTGATATGAAGCCTGTGGTTGTGAAAAAGAAAGCCAAGCATGTTTCCTCTGTTTGTGTGAGGGATGTTGGTGTTGTTGGCTGTGATGGGTTTGTGCGGTTTTGCGTCTATGTGCATGAGTTTGAATTTGTTGATGTTTTGGGCTGTATTTTCCAATGGTGCTCAAAAGGTGTTAATGTTCTGTATAGCTCTTTCTGTTGTTCGTTTTATGATGTGTTGTGATTTGGAGGGGTGTGAATTATCTGTGTGATATCGTCTGCATAGGGAAAAATAGTTGCTGTAGGGTGTAGGTTTTTGGGAGATTGGGTTTTATACGGATATACGGGTTGGTAAGGGAAAACTTCCCTGTGGCTCCACTTTTGAGGTGGTAGGGTGCCCAGCTAATTGTGCGTCCTGTGGCCGGGGAAACTACAGAGGAGGGGGGTGAGATGGTAGGAGTTGTAAATTGTTTAATTTGTTTTGAGGCCGTTGTGCCAGAAACCTTTTCAAAGGCCTTGCTGACTCTCTTAGTAAATGTTTTAAACTGGGGCTTGTTAACGAGACCCAGAGCAAACTCCTCATAACGGGGCGATAGCGCTCCGGTCCCCCCGTTGGGCAAAAGCCCTGTTGCCACTGTTGTTTTGTTGTTTTTTCCAGGTGTGTGAAAGTCTGCGTGTTATTAGCCTCTCTAGCATTTCCCGGGAATTCCAGCAATGAGATAGGGGGATAGTTTCCACCCATGTACTGACTTCCCCCATTCGGATGAGGGGGAGGTGGGGTGTTTTTTAAATTTTTCAGGAAATATCCTTAGCCAATGCCGCATTAAAAGATGGCGTAACCTGCGGGTCATGGTGGCAGATGTTTTTATGATTGTTTTTTTTTATGTTGCTTGCTCCTGGTGTTGTTTTTTGGGGGCTGTTTGATGGTGTTGAAATTTTTTCTGGAGTGAAGGGTGGGAGAGGGGACTGTCCCCCGTGAGGTTTTTTTAGTGTAATGATTTTTCTGGAGAATTGTGTTTTTTGTTGGGTAGGTAGTGTTTACCTCGGGCTCTGTATGGGGGCAAATCGGGCGTTCTCGGTGGGGGGGGTTTGGAAATTCTGTTTTCCAAATTCCCTGTGGGGTACTCCTCTCCCCACCGGTCTACCTTCTGTCTGTGTGTGTTTACAGGGATTGGGGTCTGTTTTTTCGACCCCCTGAGCATTTTGAAGGAGCTCCAAAATTTCTTGGGGGCTTTGGGGTTTTTTACATAGTCTCTGTGCTAATGAGTCCCATGTTTTTTTGTTCATTACTTTTAATTTTTGTGTTTATTTGCGTTTGGGGTTCCTTTTTTGTGACGAGTTGTGCGTCCCCCCCCCGTGTTATTGAAAGGGCGGTAAGTGCCTGTATTGTATTTTAAACAATTTCAACATGTTTTTTCTCTGTATGAGGGGTGGTTTTTTTTAGATGTTTTGGGGATGTTGGCCTTCCGGGCCGTCTGTATGTCTGTGTACCACTGTTTAAGGTGGGGGGTTTTTTTTGTTTTTTGGGGTTCCCCTCGAGATCATTTTTTTTTGTTTTTTTCAAATGCTTATTTGAAGCCCTCCCAGTTTTTTCATGTTTGAAGGTTCTCGGGGTTTTGTTGGATCAGATAGGGTTTGTTGATGTGTTGGTGACCGGGGGTGGTCGCTGGATGTGATATCGCTGTTTTATATGGGGTGTAGGGGTGCTAGGGGGTTTGCAAGAACTATTCCCCGGGGTGGTTGCTGTGTTTTTTGGGGAATGTAATTGGTGTTGTGGACCGAGGGTGTCCGTCTGCCTTTTGTATTATGAGGCCAGGCCCCTGCCTATGTTGTTGGTGTGGTTGATCCAAATAGTGGCTGGTTTGCGTTAAAATCTCCCCGGATTTATATTGGTTTGTTTTCTCGGAGCTGCAGGGTTCGGGGTTTTGGTATTATGGTCTACGTGGGGGTAGGTAAGTGTTTCCAAAAATTTATGGGTCCTTGTGGTGTGTTTTTTTCGATGCCAAAAGGTCTAATGGAAGTTGTTGATGATTTTGTTTGGATGTTGTTTTTGATTGCTTAACACCCACGCTTTGTTCTTGTGCTTGTTGGAAAGTAATTTTGTATTGTATATATTTATGGTTGTGTTATTGACCCATGGCTGTTTAAGAGGATGAAGTGGGCGTGTTTTCGGGGAGGTTTGCAGAGTTTTTGTGTTTCCATTTTTTCCAGTGTAAGACGTTGTGTTGTATATGGTGAGGCGGAGTGTAGTGTGGAAAATGCCATGTTGTGTTGTTGTTTTTGTGGAGCGTCGATGAGTTCCGTTGGGGATTTTGGAATTTTCTGTAGTATCGATCATGGGGGTTTTTCCATGTGTATGTTACTTCCAAGGGTTACATTATTTTTTTTAGCTATAACCCTGTTTTTAAAAAGCTCGCTTTGGTCATGAGCCACTTGATACGGTTCTTTCTAATTTCTTGCCCAAATTTTCCCCTCTTCCAATTATGTATTTCTGGGGGGTTTTTTCAAACAGTCGTTGCCCTAGAAAGAGGGTCAAATGCAGTGCCGTCCATGGGGGGTCCCAAAACCTCCTCGTCTTGTGACATCTTTCGACTTTTTTGTACCGGGGATGGGGTGGGGGGTCCCGGGGGGTATGGCGGGCTCCCCTGGGGGGGTCTTGTTGATGGGGGCCGGGAAGTCTGGGGGACCTCCGTGGGAGGGTCCCGCTGGTGGCTGCTTTTTGGGGTTGCTCCTTTGGGCCCAACTGGGCTCGGCTTAGGAGCTGTCCTGGGGTGGATGGGGGATCGGGGGGGTCTTCATTGTTGCTTCTCCAGGGCAACTCATGTATTACTCCCCCCGTGGCAAGGGGTAGTGTCGGAGATTTACAGGGGGCTGGTCACCTTTAAAAGCCCCGGGGTCGGCCCCCCCCAGATCAAGCTCGGAGGTTATTTCTTGCTAGGCCTCCTTTGGGATGGTGCCTAAAGCCCTTTTCAGGGGCAATGAGGTTCTGCTGTGAGCAGAGGGGAACAACATGAATTTTTGAGAGATCGTTTGGAAAACTAAGTGGACTGTCTCCTGCGCTGCCTTTTGCGCCACTACCCTTAAGAGGCCAGCTTCTTTTTCTTTCTCCTTTTCTTTTTTTCCCTTTTTTGTGAGACTTTCATAGCCTCTTTTTTTGCAGGGGAACTGTTGGCGAAAGGGGCGGTGGTCACCCCGCAATTGAGGCATTTTTTCACATTACTTTTGCATCCCTGTATGAGTGTGTGGAGGGCCGCATTCAGAGCACCTGGGGCTCTTTTTCTCCCTTTCTTGGCTTTTTGATATGTCCTAGCCTAGCAGTTCATACCTGCCTGAGTGGCGTGAAGCGTCAAATTCAATTTGCCAAGGGGCGACAAAAAGGGTTTAAAGGTAAATACCCTTTCTCTGATGTTTTTGGGAGCCTGGTGCCTGAGAAGTGGACTTTGAGGGTTTTGGTTTTTTGAGGGCAACCTTTTCGACATGGGGGTCGGGGGAGCTGCCTGATCTCTCGGGAATGGCTGACTCAGGTCGTTAACCCCCGTGTCCCCGTCCGTCTTTTGAAGACCACGGAGCTTGGGGCCCTTTACGCGGGGGGGGGCACAGGGGTGAACCCAGATTCTTTAGCATATCGCTGTCGTGGGGAGAAAATTTTTTTGGGGATGGGCGTCTCATCAAAGAGAGCAAATATCCCTTTATGGATTTGTAGTACCGGGGGGTACCCTGATATTTGGCCTAAAAAAGAGCCTTGGCAGGGGGGTCCCCGCGGTTAGGGGCCGGGGGCCCCCTTGAGAAAAGACTTACCTTAATAATTTTAACATAAATGAGGGGGGTGAGATGGGGGATAAGGTGATTTGAAAAGAATGAAAGTTAGAAGCCGAAATAGAGGGCCCGGCTCGACCCCCCTAGTACAGGCTGGAGCGTTCTCCCAAAACTAGAGGTCGGAGTTTATGTGTTGGGCAACCCCTTCTGCCAAACTTGCTATAAAGGGGCAGTAGGTGAGAGTGCACCACCCAAACGCAAGAAAGGGAAGAAGTTTAGTAGGATAAAGCCAGTACAGGTCCCCCCAACTGCTGGGGCCTCCCTATACAGGTTTCCTGTTAGAGAGAGCTCGGGTCGGGGAAAAGGGGTAATATTCCCTTTCACCCTCAAAAGTTAGAAGGAAATACCGCTAAAGGGGTAGAAGGCAAAAACTCGAAAAAAAGAGATTCTTTACTAAGCTTTTTTTTTAATTTAGAGGGCAAGATAGCAAAAAATCGCGGCGCGATTGAGGCCTCGGCAGACCAGGGTTGCTCAAAGACCTTTTTAGGTCGTTTTTTCTATATGGTCACTCTCTTGGCTTTTACTGGGTGAGCGTGGGAACCTTTACCACCTTCACCACATCACCACCTCTCTTTTTATGGTCTATGTGCTGGCCACAAACCCTTTTTTGTATATATGTGTTTTTGTAATTTTCGACGTATATATTCACTCGTGCGTGCAAAACCAAGGATGTTTCCCCCCTTGCAGAAACTCACATTTTTGTATAATGTATATTTTATTTTTATTGCTTTTCTTGCTTGAATTTGCGAAATTCTGGCTTCGCCCCCGGGGCCCTTTTACTTATTTGCCCGGGCCTTTTTCGCTTTTTTTTGGCGTCTCATTTGTTTTGGGCTGCACTCATGCTTTTCCGGGCGGTGGATTGCCGCAGGCGCTTTCCCGTAGCCGTGGGGTAAGCATTTGCATAAACCTTTACCAGCACGACGGCTGTGTTCTTGGGCTTTTTCTTAGGAAATTCTGGCACCAATTCCCAATAGTGTACCATGTGGGGGGGGGTTCGGCTCGCCGCATGCTGCAAAACCTCTCTTCAGTTTATGGTTTTTTATATCTCCCTGCCATGGTAACCTAGGCACATTTTTGTCAAATGACTTCGGTACCCTGTTGTTTTTTCAGAGAGTGCCAGTGGTTTCCGTGGCATCTGAGTACCGCGGCCGAGGGGGGAAAATCCGTTTCCTCTCTGTGAGCTGCAGAGGAAGGGGTTGGCCGTCACCGACCTTCCTCTTAAGTAATTTTCGGCTCTGTGTATTTTTCTGGGTTAGGGGCAACCCTGGGGGATTTCGGCTATCTGTCAGCAAGCTCATTGCCTCTGGGCCCATTGGCTGGGAAACCCCGTTTTATATAATTTTTTCTACCCCGAGCAAACACCTTTGTGCTATTGTGCGGATGGTTTTTTTCAGGGGGTAAAGTTTCATGGGGGATGCTGCTGAAGACGTCGACGGCTCCTTTTGGGGTCTGTGTGTATGACCACTGTCCCCCCCTCACGGACACGTGGCTCAGTGCCCCATGAACAACTGCCTCTGCCTGTAGCGAGGAGGCGTTGTCTGTTACCCTCTGGATATTGTGGCATCCCCTTGCTGCAAAAGCCGGGGCCGCAGTGTGGGTCAAAGGGGTCGACCGATCCATCCTGTAATATGTTCTGCTCCCCCGAGGGGGGAAGCTGCAATGACCCTCTGGGTTTCTGCCTTTTTGGCTTGGGGTACAATATTCATTTTTTTTGCTTGCCGTCTCATACCGAGAACTTATCGGTTTTTTGCCCACGGCGGGGCTTCAACAAAGTCGGGTGTGGGGAGTCCATGCCCTTGGCCATAGCGGGTTTTTTGAGCTGATGGCGTTTAGCACCCTGGCTTTTGTGAGACACCAGGGGTTTTTTTTCAAACAGCTCGTTTCTTGTTCTAGGCGTCCTGACTATTTTGTGTTTTGGGTTGTGTTCCTGGACCTGGATGACCTTTGATAAGAATTTTTGCTGCCGTTAAAACAATTCGTGAGGCCAAAGGGGGGAAGGTTTTTTCTCCACTAGGAGTTTTGGGCCTTCGCCCCCTTGGGCACCCCGAAACCCCGGCGGCTTCGTTTTTTGGGCTGTCCCCCCAACGGCTTTATATTTTCTCTTATGCCAATCGAGCGAGGGGGGCATTCACAATGGGCCTGACAGCATGACATAGAAAGATCTTAGTACTCTGTGTCTGGGCCCCCATCTCTTCCACCTTGCTCTCATGACAGATCCCTTTCCTTTGTTCGGTCAAGCGGTACTGGGCCCCCTGGCGGGAAAGGGGAGGGTCCTCTTCCTTTTCCCCAAGGTAGAGGGATTTTCCGAACCCACTCCAAGTCCTTTCCCCGGGTTTTTAGACTTGTCCTTAAATCTCTGTCTCAGAGCCCTGGCTTTGATTTGGGGCAATATCTTTATCCTGTCCTGAACACTCCCGGATACCAAGTCCCGCCGCTGGGCTTTGTTTAGGCAGTGGGTCCAGTGGAGATGATAGCAAATCGTCTGATGGGAGATCTTGCCCCCACTGGAGGGTTTTTTGTTGAGGATCAGGACATTAGGTGTTAAAGGGGCTGGACTGAAACCCCCCCCGTGGGTTCCATTTTCTAGTGGCAGTGCTTATAGGGGACCCTTGGTTTGACCGGTTCTATTTGTAAAGTGTCACCTATCCCAAACCAAAGCTTACCTCTGTTCCTTTTTTTGGGTCGGCTCCCTGAAAGGCAAGAACTTCCGATTCGAAAAACCTTCTCCAGGGCAGATGTGCCCGGTTTTATTGTGCTCAAAAGGGGTGGGTATGCTGTCGCTGTGCTCATGCCCCCGTGAACCCGTGGGGGTGTTCGTGGGGGGTCCCCCTTTTCCATTGGACCCGGGTTTAATACCATCCCTCGGGAGTCTTGGCCAGACAGCGAGGGAGGGGTGGGGCGGTATTTCCCGGTTTTTTTTTGGTTTAGGGATGGGAACTATGGTAGCCCCTTCCACTCTGGGGGAAGGGGGGAAATTTCCCAGGGCTTGTTTTATGAGTTGCAGAAATGCAAGCTCACCTCCGTCCCAGGGGGGAGATGAGGGGTACAATCCCGCATCGCCCGGGGCTGAGTTGCAACTGGCTTTATATGCATCCTTAGTTCCCCCAGAGAAAAGATACGTCTTAGTTTTTGATTCGGCTGCCCCTTTCTCTGATGTGAGCAAGTCGTCTGGTTTAGGCGTTCTTGTCTTGCCCTCATTTTTTGGGTGGAACTGTCGCTACTCGTTCTCGCAGAGAATTCTTGTGCCGTTTTTTTGGGCCCCTGACTGGGGGTCCGTGGTGCGTGCATCTCGGGCGAGCGGCTGGTGGGTGCTTGACCCCTTGCCAAAACTCTGAGAGGGTGGTACGTTATCAAAAAATCACCCATTCCCGACTTTCTGCCTCACTCTGCTGGCAGTTTTTCCCTTTCATCCCTGACAGCCTCCCTTAGGAGGGCTAGGTTCTTTGCCTTCAAATGTTTTCGCCATATTTACCCTGTGGGTTTTCCCCCCTAATCTTGTCATTGAATACCAGGGTCACAAGGGGCCCCGGTATTCAATGACAAGTTAGGGAGGTCAAACCCCGGGTAAAAATGTGCCGAAAAATTTTTGAAGGCAAAGAAACCCCCCCTCCTAAGGGAGGCTTCGGGATGCAAAGGGAAACTGCCCGCAGAGGGGGCAGGAAAAAGGGGGGTGGAATGGTGTGAGTCTTTCGATCACCCTACCCCCTCTCAGAGCTTTGGCAACGGGTTTAAACGGCCCCAGCCGCTCAGCCCCCCAAACACCCCCACGCCCCCAGTCAAGGCCAACAAACTGGCACAAGAATTCTCTCGAGAACGAGTACGACATCTGCCAGCCCAAAATGAGGGCAAAACAAAAACGCCTACACCAACAGACTTTCTCACTCAAAAAGGGCAGCCCAATCCGATAATAAGACGTTATCTTTTCTCTGAGGGACTAAAGATCCTATAAACCAGTTCAACTCAGCCCCCGGGGGATGACGGGGGTCTCGTCCCCACATCTCCCCCCTGGGGCTGGGAGGGAGCTTGCATTTCTGCAACTCATCAAAAATCCTGGGAAACTTCCACTCACCCCAGACTGGAAGAGGGGTCCCCAGTTCCCCCTACCTAAACCAAAGGGAAACCCGGGGAAAAACCCCCCATCCCTCTCCCCCTGTCCCGGCCAAAACTGCCGAAGGATGGTATTAAAACCCGGGTCCAATGGAAAAAGGGACCCCCCCACGAAAAACCTCCACGGTTTACCAGGGCTGGCACAGCGCACAGCAAGCCACCTCTTGGCACATAAACACGGCACATCTTCCTGGAGAAGTTTCGATCGGGAAATCCTCTTGCCATTCGGAGAGCCCGACCAAAAAAGGGAAACAGAGGTAAGCTCTTTTGGGTTGGATAGGTGACTACTTTACGAAAAAGAACAGCCAAATCAAAATTTCCCAAAGGGCACCTATCAAGCACATGCCACTGAAAATGGAACGCCACAGGGTTTTGGGTTCTCAGTCCAGCCCCTTTAACACACTAAAGTCCTGTATCCTCAAATAAACCCCCCAGTGGGGTGCAAGATCATCTCCATGCAGACGATCTTGCTATCATCTCCCCGGACCACACTGCCAAACAAGCCCACGTTGTCTGGCTTGGGATCCGAGGGGTGTTGCAGGACGGCTAAAAAATATCTGCAGCCAAAACCAAAGCCATGGCTCTGAGACAGAGAGTTCAAGGGACAAGTCTGAAAATCCAGGGATGGACTTGGATGGGTTCGGAAAACCTCTACCTGGGGTAAGGATAACGGGCCCTCTCCTTCCGCCGGAGGGCCATACCTGCTTGACCGAACAAAAGGGAAACGTCTGTCATGAAGCAATGATGGGAAAACGCATGGGGCCAGCACAGGTCTAAACATTCTAGTACAGCTGTCAGGGCCCATTGTGACTAAACCTCCCTCGCTCTATTGGCATTAAAAGAAAAAATAAAAAACCGATTGGAGACAGTCCAAAACGAAGCCGCCAGGGGCATTTTGGGTCCCCAAGGGGGGCCCAAGGTCCTCAACCTCCTAGTGGAGACAAACCTTCTCCCCTTGGCCCACGAAATTTATCTAACGGCAGCACAATTTTTATCAAAGGTCATCCCGGGTCCCAGGAAAACCCAAACTAAGACACAAAAAAGTCAGACGCCTAAACAAGATAACGGCTGTTTGAAACAAATCCTGGCTGTCTCCACAGCCAGGGTGCTATACGCCTCAGCTCAAAGAACCGCTCGGCCAAGGGGATGGACTCCCCCCACCCCACTTTGTTGAAACTCCGCCGTGGCACAAACTCGATAGAGTTTTTCGGTCATGAGCTGGCAACAAAAAGAAAGAATATTGTACGCCTAGCCTAAAGGCAAAACCCCCGAGGGGCATTGCAACCTTCACCCCTCCGGGGGGCAGAACAATTACACGGATGGGTCGGTCGATCCCTTGACCCCCTGCAGGGGGCCGGCTTCCAGCAAGGGATCCCAATACCATGGGGTAAAAACAACGCCTCCCCGCTACAGGCAAGGGGGAGTTGCTATCATGGAGCACTGACCACGTGTCCTGGGGAAAGGCCGTGGTCATCACACGACTCCAAAGGAGCCGCGACGTCTTCACAGCCTCACCCACTGAAACATCTACCTCCGACAACCATCCCCACAAAAGCACAAAAGGATGCTTGCTCAGGGGGAGAAGAATTATCATAAACTGGGTTCCCAGCCTAAGGGACCAGAGGCAATGACTTGCTGACAGATTAGCCGAAAACGGGAGGGTATCCCCCTAATCCATGTAATACATCAGGCCGAAATTACTTAAGAGGAAGTGTACGGTGACGGCCCCCCCCTTCCTCCTGCGCTTTACAGAGAGGAACGAGATATTCCCCCTCGGGCCCCTGGTACTCGATGCCCAGCATGAAAACTGGCCTCTCTGAAATAAACACAGAGGTACCGAAGTCATTCTGCACAGAATGTGCCTAGGTTTTCCCCTGTGCGGGAGATTAACAAACCATAGACGTGAAGAGAGGGGTTGCATCTTGCGGCGACCGAAAGCCACACGGTACACTATTGGGGAATTGCGTGCACACCAATTCCTAAGACAAAGCCCACAGAACACAGCCCGGGGGCTGGTAAAAAATTATGCAAAATCTTACACCACGGCTACAGGGCGCCTCTGGGAATCCCCCCGCCCCGGGAGCACTGGTGCAGACCAACAAATGAGACACCATAAAAAAACTGCACAGGCCGGGCCCTAAGTGAAAGGCCCGGGCGAAGCCAGAAATTCGCAATCTAAGCAAACAAGCAACAAAAAAAAAAATTACATATATACAAAAAAGTGGTTTCCTGCAAGGGTGGGAACTCCCTTTGGTTTGCACCACGAGTGAATAATACAGTCGAAATTCAAAAACACAATATACAAAGAAGGTTGTGGCCAGCCATAGACTCACTATAAAGAGGGTGGGGTGTGGGGAAGGTGGTGAAGGTTCCCCGCTCCCCAGTCAAAGCCCAAAAGAGTGACCCTAAAAGCAAAACGATCCTCAAAGTGTCATTGAGCAAACCCCGGGCTGCCCAGGCCTCAATCGCGCCGCGAACATTTTTGCTATCTTGCCCTCTCAATTTAAAATAAATGCTTTGTAAAAATCTCTGGTTTTAAGATTTGCCTTGTACGCCCTTTTGCGGTATTTTCCTTCTAACTATTGTGGTGACAAGGAATATTACACCTTTCCCCAGACCCGCAGCCCTCTCTATCACAGGGAAACCTGTAAGGGAGGCCCAGCAGTCTGGGTGCCTGTACGTGTGCTTTTCTCCTACAAAATTTCCCTTTTTTGCGTTTGGTGGTGCACTCTCACCTATTCCCTTTTTGCAAGGGTTTTGGGAGCAAGGAGTTGCCCAAAACCTAAACTCCGATTTCCCCTATGTGCTGGAAACGCTACCAGCCCCGTCACTGAGGGGTCAGTCCGGGCCTCTATTTTCGGGTTTCCTAAATCTCCCCATCTCTCTTCAAACACCTTTATCCCCTCATCTCCCTCACCTCACTCATTTAAATTATTAAAGGTTTTAAAATCTTTCTCAAGGGGGCCCCCCCGGCCTAAACCGGCGGAGCCCTTTCCAAACTCTCTTTGAGGGCCAAAAATCAGGGTATTCGGGACTATCAAAACCCGAAGGGGTTCTTGCTCCATTGATGAGACACCATGCCCAAAGAAATTTTCTCCTCCCACAGTCGATATTAAAAATCTGGGTTCCTCCTGTCTCCCCCCCCACTAAGGGCCCAAACTCACGCTGGTCTTCAAAAAACTGGGCAGACACGTGGTTAACGAACCTGATCAGCCCTTGCCACGGTCATGGAGCGCTCCCGACTCCCCTGCGAAAAGTGTTTGTCCTCAAAAACTCTATCTCCTCAAAATCCCCTTCTCAGGCACCAGGCTGCCAAAAACATCAAAGGGAAAAGGGTATTTAAACCCCTTCAACCTCTTTTCGCCCCTTGGAAATTGAATTGAGCGCTTCACGCCACTAGGCAGGGGAGAACTGCTATGGCTATGGACATATCAAAGCCAATGCAAGGAGACAAAGAACCCGGGGCTCTGAATGCGGCTCCTCCACCCTCTACAGGGACTGCAAAAGTATTGAAAAATGCCTCAATTGCGGCGGTGACCACCGCACTTTGCCAAAAGTTCCCTGCAAGAAAGAGGGGTTGAAGTCTCACAGCAAGAGAAAAAGAAAAGGGAAAAAAGAAAGAAGCTAGGGCCCCTTAAAGGGATGGGGCAAAAGGCCGCAGGAGCCCGTCCACTTTGCCCTTCCAAACGCCTCAAATATATCATGATTTTTCTCCTGCTGCTCACTCAAACCTCATTGCCCCCCGAAAAGGGCTTTAGGGCCCCTGCAAAGGGGGCCCTAGCAAAAATAACCTTCCTGGCTTGATCTGGGGAGGCCGACTCCTGGGATCTTAAAGGGGATCCCCCCCCTGCTAAATCTCCAAAATACCCCCCTTAGCCACAGGGGGGTAATCACATGATGTTGCCCTGGAGAGCAACTAAAGAAGATCCCCCCAGATCTCCCATCCCCCAGTGCACTCCTAAGCCCGACCCTCAGTTAGGCCAAAGCAAGCCAAAAGCAGCCCCAGCGCCCTCCCACGGGGCCGCCAACCCTTCCCCGGCCCTCACCACAAAACCCCCCCGGGGAGTCCGCCATACCTCCCCGGGCCCACCCCCACCTCTCCCGGGAAAAAAAACTCGAAAAATGTCACAGAGACAGGTGGTTGGGACCGCCTCATGGACGGCACTGCAGTTGACCCCTCGTTTTTATGGGATACACTGTTTGCAGAAACCCCCCCGAAAATACATAAACTGGAAAGAGGAAATTGGGCAAGAAAATTTGAAAGAAACCCTATCAAATGGCTAAAGACCAAGCGAGCATTTAACATGGGTTTTAGCTCAAAAATACATGTACACCTCTTGGAAGGTAACATACACATTGACAACACCCCCTGATCGAATACACAGAAAAATTCACAAAAAACCAACGGACACCTCATCGGACCCCAATAAAACAGACACACAACATGGCACTTTCCACATACACTCACCCCACCATCATACAACCAAAATCTTACACTGGAAAACTGGAAAAAAACTCTCAACACCTACCGAAAAAACGACCCCCATATCTCCTCTTAAAAACCCCTGGGGTCAAAACACTAACCCCTAAAAATATACACATACCAAACTCTCTTCCAAAAAGTCACAAAAACAAAACGTGGCGTAGCTATAGCAATCAAAACAACATCCAAAACAAAAACATCAAAAACTTCCTTCAGACCCCCTTTGGGAGTCCCAAATAAAAACACCACAAGGCCCATCATATTGGGAACACTATACCCACCCCCACGTGCCATACATACCAAACCCGACATCCCGCACTCCTGAGACATAACAAACCAATATACATCCGGGGGGAAATTTAACGCAAAACCCGCCCTATTTGGTCAACCACCCAAAAACATAGGCAGAGGCCCGGCCTCATACTACAAAGGCGACTGACACACCTCGGTCACACAACCAACTTACATTACCCACAACCAGCAACCCACCCGACATAGTTCTTGCAAACCCCTACAACCTACACCCCCATTAACAAAAGACGATATCCATCCAGCGACCCCCTCCCCCTCATCCTAACACACTCAAAAAACCTTCATGATCCCAAAACAACCCCCAGAATCCTTTAAAAATGAAACGGGGGGGCTTTAATAAGCACTTGAAAAACCACAATAAATGATCTCGAGGGGGAACCCACCACACAATAAAAACCCACCTTTGAACAGGGTACCAGACATACAACGCCCCGGAAGCCACATCCCCAAACTCATACAAAAACCCTCCCTCACTACAGAGAAACACATCGTCTAAATTGCTTAAAAAACAAAACAGGGACTTACCGCCCCTTTTAAAAACACGGGGCTGGGACGCCAAATACGCTCACAAAAAGAGAATCCAAACCAAAAAACACAATTAAAATAATAAAAAACAACACTGGGGGCTCATTACACAGAGACTATTCAAAAAAACCCAAAAACCCCAAAAATTTTGGAGCTCCCTTTAAAAAAGCTCATGGGTCGAACAACAACCCCACATACCCGTACAACACACACAGACGAAGGTAAACTCGGGGGAGGAGATGGAGCTACCCACAGGGAATTCTGGCAACAGAATTTCCAAAACACCCCCCCCGAAACCCCGTTTGCCCCCCTACAGAGACCGAGGTAAAACCTACCTACCCAACACAGAAAAACAATTTTTCCCGAAAACATCTCACTAAAAAAACCTCACGAGGACATCCCCTCCCACCCTTCACTCCCGAAGAAATTGTCAACACCATCAAACAGACCAAAAAAACAAACCAGGGCAAGCAACTAAACAAAAAATCTGAACTCTGCCACCCATTTTCCCCAGGTTACGCCATCTCTTTTAAAGCGGCATTGGCTACGGATATTTTTTCCCCGACAATTCAAACACGCCACCCACCCTCATTCCGAAAGGGGAAATCTACTGAGGTGGGGAAATATCCCCTATCTCATTGCTGGGAATTCCCAGGAAACTGCTAGAGAGGGTAAAACCGCAACTTATCACCACCTGGAAAACAACAAAAAACACAACAGTAGGGGGAACACGGCTTTTGCCACACAGGGGGGCCGAGAGCGCTATCGCCCTCGCTATGAGGGGAAATTTCTCTCGGTCTCGTTAAAAAGCCCGTTAACATTTTTAAATAAAGACGTCAGCAAAGGGTTGACAAAGGGCCCGGCACAACGGCCTCAAATACAAATTAAAACAATTACAACTCCCCACACATCTCACACGCCTCCCCGAGCTTCCTGGGCCCAGGGCTGCCCCAAAACGCCTGGGGCCCCCCATCCACCCAAATGGAGTCCACGGGAAATGTTCTCTACCAACCCTGTATATCCTGTAACGCCATCTGCCCAACCTACACCTACGCAAATATATTTCCTATGCAGACGATTTCACCAATATCTCACACCCCCCAAAAACAACCATCAAAAACGAACAAAAAAAGAGCTATACAGACATTTAAAACCCTTTTACACCATTGGGAAAAAACAGACAAAAAAATCAACAAATTCAAAATCTGCACATACCGCAAAACCCACAACCCTCACAGCCCCCAAAACCAACTCCCTACACAAACAAGGGAAACATCTTGCTTTCATTTTTACAAACCCCAGGCTTCATATCACACGTCACACACGAATCGCACAACACGCACAACACTCACCAAACTCAGACGCTTTTTCAGCTGCACACCCAAAAAAAGCTCAGACTCTACAAAACAACTGTAAAAACCTATCCTTGAATACACACCTGTCCCACTGGTTGCATATCAAAATCACAAAAACTCAAAAAGCAATCAGTAAAAACAAACACTACTCTGGGTAACGGCGAAAAAATTCTAGACTTTTTTCCTAGAAACACTTCCCAGAAATACAGCATGGGAACCTCTGAACCCCATACACGACGAGCGAAACACCTGGGCCCGCTACGCAAAAGAAAAAAGCACTACAATAACATCATAGCAAACAAAACCACGAAAAAAACCACACGGGGGCCCAGAAAACTCACCTCACCGAAAACATAACACCCCCACCCATATACGCCCATATAACACGACTATAATCATCCGGACTCGACGGAAGGTCCCCTACTCGGGCTTTTATGACGTCGTCCCCCTCGTCCCGAAGTGACCCTCTTGGTGTGGGTGTGTTACGGGAGTGTCTAGGGGTGACTACCTTGCTTGGCTGTGTTACGGGAAATTCATAAAGTGACTCCTTGGCCTGGGCCCTTGTTGTAAGGGGTGCCATGTGATACTCTCTTGCTTAGCATGCTGTATGGCGCCTAAGTGGGGAGAGATCCGGATGACACCCCCTCTCCGACCCTGAGCCCCCTCTATCGACCCCCCCCATCCACTGTTCTCTGAACCTCCTAAAGAGATCCCCCATTCTGCTTCAGGCCCCGGTCGTGCAACTTTGTTGCTCCCATACCCCGCCCCACCAAAAAACACATCCCCCAACACAGCTCTGGGGGAGTGTGACTTGTTCCCCTCCAGTGCCAAAAGGGGATGGGCGGGTTTTCCAGGCATCAAGAGCACCCCGGTTTGGGGGGTGTTGTAATTGCCGGGCAGGAGCTTCTCGGTTCAGGCAGGATGAAAATAAAAAAAAATGACAAAAAAAAAAATAACTATCCAGGGGGTCCCCCCCCAAAAAAAGCCCTGCTACACAATCCTGTTCGACCGACATCCGACCCTCCGACTCTTAAACCCCCACGATGGATATTACACCATCCTACGAATAATAAACAACCCGAAAGATTTTTACTGACAAATCAAAGACCCCCAAACCCTCTAGGGCTTCCCCCCGTTTTTACCACTTTAAATGAGGGCAAACTCACCTTAGTCCTAAAAGAAAAGACAAAAAGGGGTCCTGGACCCGCACAATCAAAAAGAAACTCACAGCTCCATCCTCAAAGTAGAAACATCAAAAATTTGAAAAAAAAATATATATTAAAAGTCGATTCCCCAACCCATAAAACAGCAAATGATATCAAGAAAAAGGAAATATATCTATTCAGACTATTCACCCCCCCTTGGAAAATAAATTGAAAGATTCAAAATATAAAACAATCATAAACTGCTGGGCTATGGCCATGCCAAAATGAATGTAAATAAAAAAAAAACCTGCTCTAAATGTGGCTAAAAAACCCACAACTACAAATCGCAACACCCCCACAAGAAATGCATTAATTGTGGGGGGAACACCGAACACTGGCAAACAGCCCCCCTCTCAAAAAGGGGGTTAAAAAAAAATAGAAAATGACAGAAAAATAAAGAAAAAAAAACTCGACCAATAAAAGAAGCTGCCCAAAAAGCTGCTCAGGGAACTGTACAGGGATCCCGAAAGCAGGGGAAACCTCTATTGAACCAAATCTGCCCGGGAAAAAAAACAAGAAACAAAGCCGTCCACCTAGTCCTTCCAAAAATTCTCAAAAGAAAATTACAATAATACTGGTTCAGCACACTTAAAAAAACCCATGGACCCAACAAAAGGGTTCAGCAACACCGAAAAGCCCTAGGAAGAATAACCTCCCACCATCGACCTGGGGGACTCAGACTCCTGGGCCCCTGAAAACTTCCCCCCCTCCAAACCCACCGCCCATCATCCATGTCAAACCTGGACAACCAGGTTTTAAACCCAAAAATGGAGGACACTCACAAGCATCGACAATGGAAAAACCCATTTCCAAAAAAAAGGGAAAAACTGCCAACCCCAATTTTAAACCACAAAAACCCTGAAAAAAAAAGAAACACGAAACACACAGCCCCCTCAACCAAAAAAAAAACAACAAAAAACCCCAAAAACTCCCAAAAAACCGCGCAGTTACCCCTCGCTGCAAAAACAAGAAAACAAAGAAAAGAAAAGACCTGGGTCGACAATGAAAAACAACTACTCCCCAAGCCACCCAAAGCCCCAAAAGTCCAGAAAGACTAATGGTGGCACAGCGAGAGAGGCCTCTTTTTACGGGGTCCCGCTCTAACGCCCAACCCCAAAAATTTTACCACCCAAAACACCACCAAAAAAGGACTTGAAATCGCCAAAAGGGAAAAATGAAAAGGTTTTTTACAAAAACAAATACGGAACATGGTGACGCCAATAAAATACACAAAAACCAATGCTGGGAAAAGAAAATTAATACACACCCCTATCCTGAAAAATACAAAATCACGAACTACAAAAAGGATTTTATTCCAAAAACAACCCACAAACCATGAATCCATCCTATCAAACTACAAAGCCCCACGTCTCCACATAAGTCCCTTTACTGGACATTCGCCGACGAACGAGCCCCGCAACATATAGGGAAAAACACCCCACATAAATTTTCATAAACCCAGGGCTTATAACTCCCAAAAAAATAAAGATACCAACACAAAAATCAATCCAACACACCGGAGACGGGTTCACACCTAGGCCCCCCCATTCTCTCACAGTGGGGTTCCACAGGGCAGCGTCCCCTCCCAACACTTTTATTCACACTGCCAAACCCACCCCCCCAGCACCCTACCAAATACATGCATATGCAAAGAAAATTACACAAATCAACACACCCCTTTCCAAATCCAAAAACATCATGAAAGCAGCCACCAAACGCCTAAACACATCAAAACAAAGAAAACAAAGGGAAATACGACCAAACCCAAAAAAATTCACAGTCATACCAGTGGGCCAGACGCAACCCCCCCCCACTCACAAAAACCACACGACATCCAACCCAAACCCCAGGAAACATGCTAGGCTTACACTTCAGCAGAAACGGTATTCACACACACGCACAAAACCGAATAAACCAACAACACACCTCTCAAAAACTCAGACGCTTTTCATATGCCAACACCCCCTATACTCAAACTTACAAAAATACTGTAAGACCTATACTCGAATACTCACCCTTCCACTGATTGCAATCTCAAAACCAAAAACCAAGATCAATCCAACAGAACAAAGCACTATACTGGATAAACAACCCACTATACAAACAGAATCGTACACATTACCGCACAATCACTACACCCAAAAATACAAATAACCCGAACATACGCATACACACACAAAACAACGAAATGGGGCCGCTACAACACATCGACAACACAAACTACGCCCCATCATACCAAACCCAAACAAATCACAAAAGGTGGCCAAAAACACCCCCTTTGTTTTAAAGGAGATCCCCCCGAACCTCTCTACCGAACTAAAGCTCACCGGGGGGGGGAAAGGGCCCCCGATCTG
>NW_023658959.1:0-22525 GCF_015228065.2 Penaeus monodon
AAAAAAAATTTTTTATTAAAATTGTTATTAATTATATTGTAGTTGTTTAGTATATAGATGTAAATTATATATTATAACTGAAATAATTGCAATAATAATGATAATAATTGCAATAATGATGATAATAATTGCAATAATGATGATAATGATGATGAAAATGATGATAATGTTGATAACGATAATGATAACAATAATAATGATGATAATCATGATAATAATGATGATAATAACAGGAATTGCTTCCTTATGTAATAAAAAGGGTAAAAGAAAAAAAATCCCAAAAGTCGAAAAGCGGCAAAATCTAGCAAAATATAGCCTTTTGAGAGTAGACTCCAAAATAACGTTTTATCCATTCTTTTGATGATTCTGGCAATTATTAGGGTAATAATACTAATAATTACCAGAATTTTATTAATCATGACAATAATGATGATAAAAGTGAGAATAAAGAGAATTTGGAAAACATTTGATGATTATTACTTTATTACTATTATCATTATTATTATCATTATTATCATTATTATAATTATTATCATCATTATTATTATTATTATTATTATTATTATTATTATTATTATTATTATTATTATTATTATTATTATTATTATTATTATTATTATTATTACTTAAATTATTAGTATTAATGCCAAAAAATATATAATAACTGTAATAATAACAATAATAATAATAATAAGTATAATTATAATAATACTAATTGTTATAATATTGTTATTAATATTATTATTGTTATTACTATCATTATTATTATTTTTACTGGTAGTATAATTGTAAAAATAATTATTATAACAGTAATAATTACAGTAATAACGATATTAATTGAAATAATGATATAAATAATGATTATAGAAACGTTATTATTGTTATTATTATTGTTATTACTATTATTATTTTTGTTGTTATTAGTATATATGTAAAAATATATATCATAACTGCAATAATTGCAATAATAATGATAATAATTGCAATAATGATGATAATAATTGCAATAATGATGATAATGATGATGATAACGATAATAATGATGATAATCATGATAATAATGATGATAATAACAGGAATTGTGTCCATATATAATAAAAAAAAAAGGTAAAAGAAAAAAAAATCCTAAAAGTCGAAAAAGCGGCAAAATCTAGCGAAATATAGCCTTTTGAGAGTAGACTCCAAAAAGACGTTTTTTTACATTCAGTTGATGATTCTGGCAATTATTAGAGTAATAATTATAAAAATTAACAGAATTCTATTAATCATGACAATAATGATGATGAAAGTGAGAATAAAGAGAAGTTGGATAACATTTGATGATTATTAATATTATTACTATTATCATTATTATTATCATTATTATTATTATTATTATTATTATTATTATTATTATTATTATTATTATTATTTTAATTATTAGTATTATTCCAAAAATAATTATTATAACAGTAATAATTACAGTAATAACGATATTAATGAAAATAATGATATAAATAATGATTATAAAAACGTTATCATTGTTATTATTATTGCTATTACTATTATTATTGTAGTTGTTATTAGGATAGATGTAAAATTATATATTATAACTGCAATAATTGCAATAATAATGATAATAATTGCAATAATGATGATAATAATTGCAATAATGATGATAATAATGATGATAATGATGATAATGAATATTATGATGATGATAACGATAATAATGATGATAATCATGATAATAATTATGATAATAACAGGAATTGTGTTCATATATAATAGAAAAAAAGGTAAAAGAAAAAAAAATCCCATAAGTCGAAAAAGCGGCAAAATCTAGCGAAATATAGCCTTTTGAGAGTAGACTCCAAAATGACGTTTTTTTTCATTCATTTGATGATTCTGGCAATTATTAGGATAATAATGATAATAATTACCAGAATTCTATTAATCATGACAATAATGATGATAAAAGTGAGAAAAAAGAGAATTTGGATAACATTTGATGATTATTAATATTATTACTATTATCATTATTATTATCATTATCATTATTATTATTATTATTATCATTATCATTATTATTATTATTATTATTATTATTATTATTATAATTATTATTATTATTATTATTACTTTATTTATTAGTATTATTGCCAAAAAATATATTATAACTGTAATAATAACAATAATAACGATATTAATTGAAATAATGATATAAATAATGATTATAAAAACGTTATTATTGTTATTATTATTGTTATTACTATTATTATTGTATTTGTTATTAGTATAGATGTAAAATTATATATTATAACTGCAATAATTGCAATAATAATGATAATAATTGCAATAATGATGATAATAATTGCAATAATGATGATAATGATGATGATAATGATGATAATGATGATGATAACGATAATAATGATGATAATCATGATAATCATGATAATAATGATGATAATAACAGAAATTGTGTCCATATATAATAAAAAAGTAAAAGAAAAAAAATCCCAAAAGTCGAGAAAGCGGCAAAATCTAGCGAAATATAGCCTTTTGAGAGTAAACTCCAAAATGACGTTTTTTCCATTCATTTGATGATTCTGGCAATTATTAGGGTAATAATGATAATAATTACCAGAATTATATTAATCATGACAATAATGATGATAAAAGTGAGAATAAAGAGAATTTGGATAACATTTGATGATTATTACTATTATAATTATTATTTTCATTATTATTATTATTATTATTATTATTATTATTATTATTATTATTATTATTATTATTATTATTACTTTAATTATTAGAATTATTGCCAAAAAATATATTATAACTGTAATAATAACAATAATAATAATAATAAGTATAATTATAATAATGCTAATTGTTATAATATTGTTATTAATATTATTATTGTTATTACTGTTATTATTATAGTTGTTATTAGTATAGATGTAAAATTATATATTATAACTGCAATAATTGCAATAATAATGATAATAATTGCAATAAGGATTATAATAATTGCAATAATGATGATAATGATGATGATAATGATGATAATGATGATAATGATGATGATGATGATAATGAAGATGATAACGATTATAATGATGATAATCATGACAATATGATGATAAAAGTGAGAATAAAGAGAATTTGGATAACATTTGATGATTATTGATATCATTACTATTATCATTATTATTATCATTATTATTATTATTATTATTATTATTATCATTATTATTATTATTATTATTATTATTATTATTATTATTAATTTAATTATTAGTATCATTGCCAAAAAATATATTATAACTGTAATAATAACAATAATAATAATAATAAGTATAATTATAATAATAATAATTGTTATAATATTGTTATTAATATTATTATTGTTATTACTATTATTATTGTAGTTGCTATTAGTATAGATGTAAAATTATATATTATAACTGCAATAATTGCAATAATAATGATAATAATTGCAATAATGATGATAATAATTACAATAATGATGGTAATGATGATGATAATGATGATAAAGATGATGATAACGATAATAATGATGATAATCATGATAATAATGATGATAATAACAGGAATTGTGTCCAAAATATAATAAAAAAAAAAAAAGGTAAAAGAAAAAAATCCCAAAAGTCGAAAAAACGGCAAAATCTAGCGATATATTGCCTTTTGAGAGTAGACTCCAAAATGACTTTTTTTCCATTCATTTGATGATTCTGGCAATTATTAGGATAATAATGATAATAATTACCAGAATTCTATTAATCATGACAATAATGATGATAAAAGTGAGAATAAAGAGAATTTGGATAACATTTGATGATTATTAATATTATTACTATTATCATTATTATTATCATTATTATCATTATTATTATTATTATCATTATTATTATTATTATTATTATTACTTTATTTATTATTATTATTGCCAAAAAATATATTATAACTGCAATAATAATAATACTAAGTATAATTATAATAATACTAATTGTTATAATAAATAATCATCAAGTGTTATACAAATTCTCTTTATTCTCACTTTTATCATCATTATTGTCATGATTAATAGAATTCTGGTAATTATTATCATTATTACCTTAATAATTGCCAGAATTATCAAATGAATGGAAAAAAACGTCATTTTGGAGTCTATTCTCAAAAGGCTATATTTCGCTAGATTTTGCCGCTTTTTCGACTTTGGGATTTTATTTCTTTTACCTTTTTTGTATTATATATGGACACAATTCCTGTTATTATCATCATTATTATCATGATTATCATCATTATTATCGTTATCATCATCATTATCATCATTATCGTCATTATCATCATCATTATTGAATTATTCTTTTTTACATCTATACTAATAACAACTACAATAATAATAGTAATAACAATAATAATAACAATAATAACGTTTTTATAATCATTATTTATATCATTATTTCAAATAATATCGTTATTACTGTAATTATTACTGTTATAATAATTATTTTTACAATTATACTACCAAAAAAATAATAATAATAATAATAATAACAATAATAATATTAATAACAATATTATAACAATTAGTATTATTATAATTATACTTATTATTATTATTATTGTTATTATTACAGTTATAATATATTTTTTGGCAATAATACTAATAATTAAAGTAATATTAATAATAATAATAATAATAATAATAATAATAATAATAATGATAATAATGATAATAATAATGATAATAGTAATACATTAATAATCATCAAATGTTATCCAAATTCATTTTATTCTCATTTTTATCATCATTACTGTCATGATTAATAGAATTCTGGTAATTATTATCATTATTACCCTAATAATTGCAAGAATCATCAAATAAATGGAAAAAACGTCATTTTGGAGTCTACTCTCAAAAGGCTATATTTCGCTAGATTTTGCCCCTTTTTCGACTTTTGGGATTTTTTATTCTTTTACCTTTTTTATTATATATGGACACAATTCCTGTTATTATCATCATTATAATCATGATTATTATCATTATTATCGATATCATCATCATTATCATCATTATCATCATTATTGCAATTATTATCATCATTATTGTAATTATTATCATTATTATTATATAATTTTACATCTATTCTAATAACAACTACAATAATAATAGTAATAACAATAATAATAACAATAATAATATTAATAACAATAATAATAATAATAATAATATTAATAATAATAATAATAATGATAATAATAATGATAATAATTATAATATTAATAATCATGAAATGTTATCGAAATTCTCTTTATTCTCACTTTTATCATCATTATTCTCATGATTAATAGAATTCTGGTAAATATTTTCATTATTACCCTAATAATTGCCAGAATCATCATATGAATGGAAAAAACGTCATTTTGGAGTCTACTCTCAAAAGGCTATATTTCCCTACATTTTGCTGCTTTTTCGACTTTTGGGATTTTTTTTCTTTTATCTTTTTTATTATATATGGACACAATTCCTGTTATTATCATCATTATTATCATGATTATCATCATTATTACCGTTATCATCATCATTATCATCATTATCATCATTATCATCATCATTATCATCATTATTGCAATTATTATCATCATTATTGCAATTATTGCAGTTATAATATATAATTTTACATCTATACTAATAACAACTATAATAATAATAGTAATAACAATAATAATAACAATAATAACGTTTTTATAATCATTATTTATATCATTATTTCAATTAATATCGTTATTACTGTAATTATTACTGTTATAATAATTATTCTTACAATTATACTACCAATAAAAATAATAATAATGATAATAATAACAATAATAATATTAATAACAATATTATAACAATTAGTATTATTATAATTATACGTATTATTATTATTGTTGCTATTATTACAGTTATAATATATTTTTTGGCAATAATACTAATAATTAAAGTAATAATAATAATAATAATAATAATAATAATAATAATAATAATAATAATAATAATAATAATAATAATAATAATAGCAATAATATTAATAATCATCAAATGTTATCCAAATTCTCTTTATTCTCACTTTTATCATCATTATTATCATGATTAATAGAATTCTGGTAATTATTATCATTATTACCCTAATAATTGCCAGAATCATCAAATGAATGGAAAAAACGTCATTTTGGAGTCTATTCTCAAAAGGCTATATTTCGCTAGATTTTGCCGCTCTTTCGACTTTTGGGATTTTTTTCTTTTACCTTTTTTTCTATTATATATGGACACAATTCCTGTTATTATCATAATTATTATCATGATTATCATCATTATTATCGTTATCATCATCATTATCATCATTATCATCATTATCATCATCATTATCATCATTATTGCAATTATTATCATTATTATTGCAATTATTGCAGTTATAATATATAATTTTACATCTATACTAATAACAACTACAATAATAATAGTAATAACAATAATAATAACAATAATAACGTTTTTATAATCATTATTTATATCATTATTTCAATTGATATCCTTATTACTGTAATTATTCCTGTTATAATATATTTTTGGGAATAATACTAATAATTAAAGTAATAATAATAATAATAATGATAATAAATAATAATCATAATAATAATAATAATAATAATAATAACAATAATATTAATAATAATAATAATAATGATAATAATGATAATGATAATGATAATAGTAATAATATTAATAATCATCAAATGTTATCCAAATTCTCTTCATTCTCAATTTTATCATCATTATTGTCATGATTAATAGAATTCTGGTAATTATTATCATTATTACCCTAATAATTGCCAGAATCATCCAATGAATGGAAAAAACGTCATTTTGGAATCTACTCTCAAAAGGCTATATTTCGCTAGATTTTGCCGCTTTTTAGACTTTTGGGATGTTTTTTTTCTTTACCTTTTTTTTATTATATATGGACTCAATTCCTGTTATTATCATCATTATTATCATGATTATCATCATTATTATCGTTATCATAATCATTATCATCATTATCATCATCATTATCATCATTATTGCAATTATTATCATCATTATTGCAATTATTATCATTATTATTGCAATTATTGCAGTTATAATATATATTTTTACATTTATACTAATAACAACTACAATAATAATAGTAATAACAATAATAATAACAATAATAACGTTTTTATAATCATTATTTATATCATTATTTCAATTAACGTTATTACTGCAATTATTACTGTTATAATAATCATTTTTACAATTACACTACCAGTAAAAATAATAATAATGATAATAATAACAATAATGATATCAATAACAATATTATAACAATTAGTATTATTATAATTATACTTATTATTATTATTATTGTTATTATTACAGTTATAATATATTTTTTGGCAATAATACTAATAATTAAAGTAATAATAATAAAAATAATAATAATAATAATAATAATAATAATAATAATAATAATAATAAAGATAATAATAATGATAATAGTAATAATATTAATAATCATCAAATGTTTTCCAAATTCTCTTTATTCTCACTTTTATCATCATTATTGTCATGATTAATAGAATTCTGGTAATTATTATCATTATTACCCTAATAATTGCCAGAATCATCAAAAAATGGAAAAAACGTCATTTTGGAGTCTAATCTCAAAAGGCTATATTTCGCTAGATTTTGCCGTTTTTTCTACTTTTGGGATTTTTTTTCTTTTACCTTTTTTTTTTATTATATATGGACACAATTCCTGTTATTATCATCATTATTATCATGATTATCATCATTATTATCGTTATCATCATCATTATCATCATTATCATCATTATCATCATCATTATCATCATTATTGTAATTATTATCATCATTATTGCAATTATTATCATTATTATTGCAATTATTGCAGTTATAATATATAATTTTACATCTATACTAATAACAACTACAATAATAATAGTAATAACAATAATAATAACAATAATAACGCTTTTATAATCATTATTTATATCATTATTTCAATTAATATCGCTATTACTGTAATTATTACTGTTATAATAATTATTATTACAATTATACTACCAGTAAAAATAATAATAATGATAATAATTATAATAATAATATTAATAACAATATTATAACAATTAGTATTATTATAATTATACTTATTATTATTATTATTGTTATTTTTACAGTTATAGTATATTTCTTGGCAATAATACTAATAATCAAAGTAGTAATAATAATAATGATAATAATAATAATAATATTAATAATAATAATAATAATAATAATAATAATAATAATAATGATAATAAAGATAATAATAATGATAATAGTAATAATATTAATAATCATCAAATGTTTTCCAAATTCTCTTTATTCTCACTTTTATCATCATTATTGTCATGATTAATAGAATTCTGGTAATTATTATCATTATTACCCTAATAATTGCCAGAATCATCAAAAAATGGAAAAAACGTCATTTTGGAGTCTAATCTCAAAAGGCTATATTTCGCTAGATTTTGCCGTTTTTTCTACTTTTGGGATTTTTTTTCTTTTACCTTTTTTTTTTATTATATATGGACACAATTCCTGTTATTATCATCATTATTATCATGATTATCATCATTATTATCGTTATCATCATCATTATCATCATTATCATCATTATCATCATCATTATCATCATTATTGTAATTATTATCATCATTATTGCAATTATTATCATTATTATTGCAATTATTGCAGTTATAATATATAATTTTACATCTATACTAATAACAACTACAATAATAATAGTAATAACAATAATAATAACAATAATAACGGTTTTATAATCATTATTTTTATCATTATTTCAATTAATATCGTTATTACTGTAATTATTACTGTTATAATATTTATTTTTACAATTATACTACCAGTAAAAATAATAATAATGATAATAATAACAATAATAATATTAATAACAATATTATAACAATTAGTATTATTATAATTATTCTTATTATTATTATTATTGTTATTATTACAGTTATAATATATTTTTTGGCATTAATACTAATAATTAAAGTAATAATAATAATAATACTAATAATGATAATAATAATAATAAAAATAATAATAATACTAATACTAATAATAATAATAATAATAATAATAATAATAATAATAATAATGATAATAATGATAATAGTAATGATATTAATAATCATCAAATGTTATCGAAATTCTCTTTATTCTCACTTTTATCATCATTATTGTCATGATTAATAGAATTCTGGTAATTATTATCATTATTACCTTAATAATTGCCAGAATCATCAAATGATTGTAAAAAACGTCATTTTGGAGTCTACTTTCAAAAGGCTATATTTCGCTAGATTTTGCCGCTTTTTCGACTTTTATGATTTTTTTTCTTTTACCTTTTTTTTATTATATATGGACACAATACCTGTTATTATCATCATTATTATCATGATTATCATCATTATTATCGTTATCATCATCATTATCATCATTATCATCATCATTATCATCATTATTGCAATTATTATCATCATTATTGCAATTATTATCATTATTGCAATTGCTGTAGTTATAATATATAATTTTACATCTATACTAATAAAAACTACAATAATAATAGTAATAACAATAATAATATTAATAACAATATTATAACAATTAGTATTATTATAATTATACTTATTATTATTATCATTGTTATTATTACAGTTATAATATATTTTTTTGGCAATAATACTAATAATTAAAGTAATAATAATAATAATAATAATGATAATAATAATAATAATAATAATAATATTAATAATCATCAAATGTTATCCAAATTCTCTTCATTCTCACTTTTATCATCATTATTGTCATGATTAATAGAATTCAGGTAATTATCATTATTACCCTAATAATTGCCAGAATCATCAAATGAATGGAAAAAACGTCATTTTGGAGTCTATTCTCAAAAGGCTATACTTCGCTAGATTTTGCCGCTTTTTCGACTTTTGGGATTTTTTTTCTTTTACCTTTTTTATTATATATGGACACAATTCCTTTTTATTATCATCATTATTATGATGATTATCATCATTATTATCGTTATCATCATCATTATCATCATTATCATCTCATTATCATCATTATTGCAATTTTTATCATCATTATTGCAATTATTATCATTATTATTGCAATTATTGCAGTTATAATATATAATTTTACATCTATACTAATAACAACTACAATAATAATAGTAATAACAATAATAATAACAATAATAACGTTTTTCTAATCATTATTTATATCATTATTTCAATTAATATCGTTATTACTGTAATTATTTTGCCGCTTTTTCGACTTTTGGGATTTTTTTTCTTTTACCTTTTTTTTTATTATCATCATCATCATCAAGGGGCTAACGCCGACGGGGGCGTATGGCCGCATCCACCCTTCGCTTACAGCCACGAGGATCCCTCGAGGCGAGTCTCCAGGCAGGCACACGGCCCATCTCTAGTTCCTCACGACAGGTCTCGTCGAGCTCCCCAAGCCATGATCTCCTAGGACGTCCCACAGGTCTCCTCCACCCAGGGTTGTCTCGCAGAGAGACAACCTGGTGGGCAGGGTCGTCCATAGGGAGGCGAGCTAGGTGGCCATATAGCCTGAGTTGGCGATCCCGGATTATGCAAGTAACAGGTCCCATGCCAGTCTCACGGTGTAACCGCCGGTTGGACACGTGGTCCTGCCAACTGTACCCCATGATCTGGCGAAGGGACTTGTTACAAAAGGCATCAAGGCGAGACTCCAAGGCACTGGATAGCGTCCAGGTTTCGCTTCCATAGAGCAAAACTGGAAGTATCAAGGGCCCTTTAAGACACGCAGCTTGGTCCTTCTGCATAGGTACCGACATCTCCAAACGCTCTTGTTGATCGAGTTCATGGCTCCTGTTGCCAGACCAATCCTTCTACTGACTTCCTGGTCTGACAACCCAGAGATATGGACTACGCTACCAAGGTATGTAAAACTTTCTGTGACTTCAACGTCCTCGCCGCAAGCATGGATCGACTGAACGGGTTCCCCTAACAGGCCCCCAAAGTCCTGAATCTTGGTCTTGGTCCAGGAGACCTCTAGGCCTAGGGGCTTCGCCTCATTGCTAAATGCATCAAGAGCCGCCACAAGTGACTCCAAGGACTCAGATAGGATGGCAACATCGTCGGCAAAGTCAAGGTCCGTACCTTAATATTGCCTAGTGTTGCTCCGCACTGACTTTGGCTAGTAGCTCTGCCCATTATCCAGTCCATACAAGTGTTGAAAAGTGTGGGTGCAAGGACACAGCCTTGCCTCACCCCTGAATTAACAGGGAAGAAGTTCGACATACCCCCACCACACTTTACAGCACTTTCAGTACCAGTATAGAGGCTTGCTATCAGGCCAATAATTCTGTGTCGGAATTCCCCTGAGCCTCAGGATCTCCCATAGCGATTCCCGATGCACCGAGTCAAACGCCTTCTTGAGGTCGATGTAGGCTGCAAGCAACCCACGACCAAACTCACGACGGCGTTCCACAATTACTCGAAGCGCTAGTATACGGTCTATTGTGGACTTGCCAGGAGTAAATCCAGACTGCTCCGGTCTCTGGTGCCTCAGTAGGTGGTTGCGGATCCGTTTCAGAAGAATGTGAGCGAGAACCTTGCCTGGTATGCTGAGCAGTGTAATGCCCCGGTAGTTGCTACAGTCCCATCGATCCCCTTTCCCCTTCCAGAGAGGGATGACCACGCCCCTCAGCAGGTCAGGGGGAATGGTACCAGACTGCCAAATGGCAGTCAGGACTGTATGCAGGCCCCGAGCCATAGGTTCACCCCCAGCCTTTAGCAGTTCAGCAGGATATCACATATGCCTGCAGCTTTCCCACTCTTCAGCTTGGAAATCGCCAGCCTAACCTCTGTTAGGGTAGGAGGTTCTCCCCGCTGATGGGTGGGTCCGGCACAGGCACTGAGACATCGCTTGCATCCAAGCTAACTGTGGAGGATCCACCTGGTACAACTGTTCAAAATACTCAGCCCAACGTTCACGAACCCCAACATGATCTGAGATGATCCGTCCATCCGCTGATCGGACTGCAGTCATCTGTGAGGAGGGCTTTGGGTACAGTTTTCTCAGGGCTTAGTAGGCAGGGCGAAGGTCATTTACCAAGAAATGGCCTTCGACCTCCTCAGCAAGATTCCTGATGAACTGTTCCTTGTCCCTTCTCAGCAGTGTCCGAGCCCTACGCACCATGGAACGACGCAAGACTTGATTCCCATTCAGCCGAGCCTTGCGACACGCTTCAGTGGCCTCTAATGTCTCCAGGGAGATGGTATTCTGCCTTGTCCTTGGGCGTACGCCAATGGACTCCTGAGCTGCTTCGAGTGTTACGCGCTTGAAGGACTCCCACAGAGCAACTGGATCCGTCAGGTTGCTGGTTTCTGAGAATCGGTCAGAGACTGCCGTGGCGAACCCACGGGCACACTCCTCCTCCCTTAGTCTGTCCAAGTGAAACACCTTAGGGGGGCCACTGGAGGGACGGGGAGTTTTGAAGTGGACCCGCAGGGTATCATAATTATAATCATGATTATCATCATTATTATCGTTATCATCATCATTATCATCATTATCATCATTATCATCATTATCATCATCATTATCATCATCATTGCAATTATTATCATCATTATTGCAATTATTATCATTATTATTATTTAATTTTACATCTATACTAAAAACAACTACAATAATGATAGTAATAAAAATAATAATAACAATAATAACGTTTTTATAATCATTATTTAAATCATTATTTCAATTAATATCGTTATTACTGTAATTATTACTCTTATAATATATTTTTTGGCAATAATACTAATAATTAAAGTAATAATAATAATAATAATAATAATAATAATAATAATAATAATAATAATGATAATAATGATAATAATAATGATAATAGTAATAATATTAATAATCATCAAATGTTATCCAAATTCTCTTTATTCTCACTTTTATCATCATTATTGTCATGATTAATAGAATTCTGGTAATTATTATCATTATTACCCTAATAATTGCCAGAATCATCAAATGAATGGAAAAAACGTCATTTTGGAGTCTACTCTCATGAGACTATATTTCGCTAGATTTTGCCGCTTTTTCGACTTTTGGGATTTTTTTTCTTTTACCTTTTTTATTATATATGGACACAATTCCTGTTATTATCATCATTATTATCATGATTATCATCATTATTATCGTTATCATCATCATTATCATCATTATCATCATTATCATCATCATTATCATCATTATTGCAATTATTATCATCATTATTGCAATTATTATCATTATTATTGCAATTATTGCAGTTATAATATATAATTTTACATCTATACTAATAACAACTACAATAATAATAGTAATAACAATAATAACGTTTTTATAATCATTATCTATATCATTATTTCAATTAATATCCTTATTACTGTAATTATTACTGTTATAATAATTATTTTTACAATTATACTAACAGTTAAAATAATAATAATGATAATAATAACAATAATAATATTAATAACAATAATAATAATAATAATAATAATAATAATAATAATAATAATAATAATAATATTAATAATCATGAAATGTTATCCAAATTCTCTTTATTCTCACTTTTATCATCATTATTGTCATGATTGATAGAATTCTGGTAATTATTATCATTATTACCCTAATAATTGCCAGAATCATCAAAAAATGGAAAAAACGTCATTTTGGAGTCTACTCTCAAAAGGCTATATTTCGCTAGATTTTGTCGCTTTTTCGACTTTTGGGATTTTTTTTCTTTTACCTTTTTTATTATATATGGACACAATACCTTTTATTATCATCATTATTATCATGATTATCATCATTATTATCGTTATCATCATCATTATCATTATTATCATCATTATCTTCATCATTATCATCATTATTGCAATTATTATCATCATTATTGCAATTATTATCATTATTGCAATTATTGCAGTTATAATATATTTTTTGGCAATAATACTAATAATTAAAGTAATAATAATAATAATAATAATAATAATAATAATAATAATGATAATAATAATGATAATAGTAATAATCATTATTACCCTAATAATTGCCAGAATCATCAAATGAATGGAAAAAACGTCATTTTGGAGTCTACTCTCAAAGGCTATATTTCGCTAGATTTTGCCGCTTTTTCGACTTTTGGGATTTTTTTTCTTTTACCTTTTTTTTATTATATATGGACACAATTCCTGTTATTATCATCAATATTATCATGATTATCATCATTATTATCGTTATCATCATCATTATCATCATTATCATCATCATTATCATCATTATTGCAATTATTATCATCATTATTGCAATTATTATCATCATTATTGCAATTATTGCAGTTATAATATATAATTTTACATCTATTCTAATAGCAACTACAATAATAATAGTAATAACAATAATAATAACAATATAACGTTTTTATAATCATTATTTATATCATTATTTCAATTAATATCGTTATTACTGTAATTATTACTGTTATAATAATTATTTTTACAATTATACTACCAGTAAAAATAATAATAATGATAATAATAACAATAATAATATTAATAACAATATTATAACAATTAGTATTATTAGAATTATACTTATTATTATCATTATTGTTATTATTACAGTTATAATATATTTTTTGGCAATAATACTAATAATTAAAGTAATAATAATAATAATAATAGTAATAATAATAATAATATAATAATATAATAATAATAATAATATAATAATAATAATAATAATAATAATATTAATAATCATCAAATGTTATCCAAATTCTCTTTATTCTCACTTTTATCATCATTATTGTCAAGATTAATAGAATTCTGGTAATTATTATCATTATTACCCTAATAATTGCCAGAATCATCAAAATAATGGAAAAACGTCATTTTGGAGTCTAATCTCAAAAGGCTATATTTCGCTGGATTTTGCCGCTTTTTCGACTTTTGGGATTTTTTTTCTTTTACCTTTTTTTTATTATATATGGACGCAATTCCTGTTATTATCATCATTATAATCATGATTATCATCATTATTATCGTTATCATCATCATTATCATCATCATTGTCATCATTATTGCAATTATTATCATCTTTATTGCAATTATTATCATTATTATTATATAATTTTACATCTATCCTAATAACAACTACAATAATAATACTAATAACAATAATAATAACAATAATAACGTTTTTATAATCATTATTTTTATCATTATTTCAATTAATATCGTTATTACTGTAATTATTACAGTTATAATGATTATTTTTACAATTATATACCAGTAAAATAATAATAATGATAATAATAACAATAATGTATCAATAACATATATTATCATTCGTATTAATATAATTAATTATTATTATTATTTATTATTACAATTTTAATGTATTTTTTGGCAATAAAAAACTAATAATTAAAGTTATAATAACTAATAAAATTAAATAATAATAATAATAAATAATAATTAATAATAATAACTAATAATAATAATAATAATAATATAATAATAATAATAATAATAATAATGAAAATATAATAATAATAATAATATAATGATAATAATATAATAATAATGATAATAGTAATAATTATGTTATCCAAATTCTCTTTATTCTCACTTTTATCATCATTATTGTCATGATTAATGAATTCTGGTAATTATTATCATTATTACCCTAATAATTGCCAGAATCATCAAATGAATGAAAAAAACGTCATTTTGGAGTCTACTCTCACAAGGCAATATTTCGCTAGATTTTGCCGCTTTTTCGACTTTTGGATTTTTTTTCTTTTACCTTTTTTTTTATTATATATGGACACAATTCCTATTATTATCATCATTATTATCATGATTATCATCATTATTATCGTTATCATCATCATTATCATACATATCATCAATATAATCATCATTATCATCATTATTGCAATTATTATCATCATTATTGCAATTATTATCATTATTATTGCAATTATTGCAGTTATAATAATTATTTTTACAATTATACTACAAGTAAAAATAATAATAATGATAATAATAACAATAATAATATTAATAACAATATTATAACAATTAGTATTATTATAATTATACTTATTATTATTATTATTGTTATTATTACAGTTATAATATATTTTTTGGCAATAATACTAATAATTAAAGTATAATAATAATAATAATAATAATAATAATAATAATAATAATAATAATAAGAAGAAGAAGAAGAAGAAGAAGAAGAAAAGAAGAATGATAATAATGATAATAACAATGATAATATTAATAATCATCAAATGTTATCGAAATTCTCTTTATTCTCACTTTCATCATCATTATTGTCATGATTAATAGAATTCTGGTAATTATTATCCTTATTACCTTAATAATTGCCAGAATTATCAAATGAACGGAAAAAAAAACGTTATTTTGGAGTCTACTCTCAAAAGTCTATATTTCGCTAGATTTTGCCGCTTTTTCGACTTTTGGGATTTTTTTTCTTTTACCTTTTTTTAAATTATATATGGACACAATTCCTGTTATTATCATCATTATTATCATGATTATCATCATTATTATCGTTATCATCATCATTATCATCATTATCATCATTATCATCATCATTATCATCATTATTGCAATTATTATCATCATTATTGCAGTTATTATCATTATTATTGCAATTATTGCAGTTATAATATATAATTTTACATCTATACTAATAACAACTACAATAATAATAGTAATAACAATAATTATAACAATAATAACGCTTTTATAATCATTATTTATATCATTATTTGAATTAATATCGTTATTACTGTAATTATTACTGTTATAATAATTATTTTTGAAATTATACTACCAGTAAAAATAATAATAATGATAATAATAACAATAATAATATTAATAACAATATTATAACAATTAGTATTATTATAATTATACTTATTATTATTATTATTGTTATCATTACAGTTATAATATATTTTTTGGCAATAATACTAATAATTAAAGTAATAATAATAACAACAATAATAATAATAATAATAATAATAATAATAATAATAATAATAATAATAATAATAATAATATTAATAATAATGATGATAATAATGATAATAATAAGGCTAATAGTAATAATATTAATAATCATCAAATGTTATCCAAATTCTCTTTATTCTCACTTTTAACATCATTATTGTCATGATTAATAGAATTCTGGTAATTATTATCATCATTACCCTAATAATTGCCAGAATCATCAAATGAAAGGAAAAAACGTCATTTTGGAGTCTACTCTCAAAAAGGCTATATTTCGCTAGATTTTGCCACTTTTTCGACTTTTGGGATTTATTTTTCTTTTACCTTTTTTTTTATTATATATGGACACAATTCCTTTTATTATCATCATTATTATCATGATTATCATCATTATTATCGTTATCATCATCATTATCATTATCATCAATATCATCATTATCATCATTATCATCATTATTACAATTATTATCATCATTATTGCAATTATTACCATTATTATTGCAATTATTGCAGTTATAATATATCCTTTTACATCTATACTAATAACAACTACAATAATAATAGTAATAACAATAATAATAACAATAATAACGTTTTTATAATCATTATTTATATCATTATTTCAATTGATATCGTTATTACTATAATTATTACTGTTATAATAATTATTTTTACAATTATACTACCAGTAAAAATAATAATAATGATAATATTAACAATAATAATATTAATAACAAGATTATAACAAATAGTATTATTATAATTATACTTATCACAATAATACTAATAATTAAAGTAATAATAATAATGATAATAATAATAATAATAATAATTATAATAATGTTAATAGTAATGATAATAATGATAATAGTAATAATATTAATAATCATCAAATGTTATGGAAATTCTCTTTATTCTCACTTTTATCATCATTATTGTCATGATTAATCGAATTCTGGTAATTTTTATCATTATTACCCTAATAATTGCCAAAATCACCAAATGAATGGAAAAAACGTCGTCATTTTGAAGTCTACTCTCAAAAGGCTATATTTCGCTAGATTTTGACGCTTTTTCGACTTTTGGGATTTTTTTTCTTTTACCTTTTTTTTATTATATATGGACACAATTCCTGTTATTATCATCATTATTATCATGATTATCATCATTGTTATCGTTATCATCATCATTATTATCATTATCATCATTATCATCATCATTATCATCATTATTGCAATTATTATCATCATTATTGAAATTATTATCATTATTATTGCAATTATTGCAGTTATAATATATAATTTTACATCTATACTAATAACAACTACAATAATAATAGTAATAACGATAATAATAACAATAATAACGTTTTTATAATCATTGTTTATATCATTATTTCAATTAATATCGTTATTACTGTAATTATTACTGTTATATTAATCATTTTTACAATTATACTACCAGAAAAAATAATAATAATGATATAAATAACAATAACAATATTAATAACAATATTATAACAATTAGTATTATTATAACTATACTTATTATTATTATTATTGTTATTATTACAGTTATAATATATTTTTTTGCAATAATACTAATAATTAAAGTAATAATATAATAATAATAATAATAATAATAATAATAATAATAATAATAATAATAATAATAATAATAATAATAATAATAATAATAATGACAATAATGATAATAATAATGATAATAGTAATAATATTAATAATCATCAAATGTTATCCAAATTCTCTTCATTCTCACTTTTATCATCATTATTGTCATGATTAATAGAATTCTGGTAATTATTATTATTATTACCTTAATAATTGCCGGAATCATCAAATAAATTGAAAAAACGTCATTTTGGAGTCAACTCTCAAAAGCGTATATTTCGCTAGATTTTGCTGGTTTTTCAACTTATGGGATTTTTTTTCTTTTACCTTTTTTATTATATATGGACACAATTCCTATTATTATCATCATTATTATCATGATTATCATCATTATTATCGTTATCATCATCATTATCATACTTATCATCAATATGATCATCATTATCATCATTATTGCAATTATTATCATCATTATTGCAATTATTATCATTATTATTGCAATTATTGCAGTTATAATAATTATTTTACAATTATACTACCAGTAAAAATAATAATAATGATAATAATAACAATAATGATATCAATAACAATATTATAACAATTCGTATTATTATAATTATACTTATTATTATTATTATTGTTATTATTACAGTTATAATATATTTTTTGGCAATAATACTAATAATTAAAGTAATAATAATAATAATAATAATAATAATAATAATCATCATCATAATAATAATAATAATGATAATAATAATAAAAATAATAATAATAATGATAATAATGATAATAATGATAATAATGATAAAAATGATAATAATAATGATAATAGTAATAATACTAATAATCATCAAATGTTATCCAAATTCTCTTTATTCTCACTTTTATCATCATTATTGTCATGATTAATAGAATTCAGGTAATTATTATCATTATTACCCTAATAATTGCCAGAATCATCAAATGAATGGAAAAAAACGTCATTTTGGAGTCTATTCTCAAAAGGCTATATTTTGCTAGATTTTGCCGCTTTTTCGACTTTTGGGATTTTTTTTCTTTTACCTTTTTCTATTATATATGGACACAATTCCTGTTATTATCAACATTTTTATCATGATTATCATCATTAATATCGTTATCATCATCATTATCATCATTATCATCATCATTATCATCATTATTGCAATTATTATCTTCATTATTGCAATAATTATCATTATTATTGCAATTATTGCAGTTATAATATATGTTTTTACATCTATACTAATAACAACTACAATAATAATAGTAATAACAATAATAATAACAATAATAACGTTTTTATAATCATTATTTATATCATTATTTTAATTAATATCGTTATTACTGTAATTATTAATGTTATAATAATTATTTTTACAATTATGCTACCAGTAAAAATAATAATAATGATAATAATAACAATAATGATATCAATAACAATATTATAACAATTCATATTATTATAATTATACTTATTATAATTATTATTATTGTTATTATTAGAGTTATAATATATTTTTTGGCAATAAAACTAATAATTAAAGTAATAACAATAATAATATTAATAATAATAATAATAATAATAATAATAATAATAATAATAATAATAATAATAATAATAATAATAATAATAATAATAATAATAATAATAATAATATAATAATAATGATAATAATTCTGGTAATTATTATCATTATTACCCTAATAATTGCCGGAATCATCAAATGAATTGAAAAAACGTCATTTTGGAGTCAACTCTCAAAAGCGTATATTTCGCTAGATTTTGCCGGTTTTTCAACTTTTGGGATTTTTTTTCTTTTACCTTTTTTATTATATATGGACACAATTCCTGTTATTATCATAATTATAATCATGATTATCATCATTATTATCGTTATCATCATCATTATCATCATTATCATCATTATCATCATTATCATCATCATTATCATCATTATTGCAATTATTATCATCATTATTGAAATTATTATCATTATTATTGCAATTATTGCAGTTATAATATATGTTTTTACATCTATACTAAAACAACTACAATAATGATAGTAATAACAATAATAATAACAATAATAACGTTTTTATAATCATTAATTTTATCCTTATTTCAATTAATATCGTTATTACTGTAATTATTACTGTTATAATATATTTTTTGGCAATAATACTAATAATTAAAGTAATAATGATAATAATAATAATAATAATAATAATAATAATAATAATAATAATAATAATAATAATAATAATAATAATAATAATAATAATAATAATGATAATAATGATAATAATAATGATAATAGTAATAATATTAATAATCATCAAATGTTATCGAAATTCTCTTTATTCTACCCTTTATCATCATTATTGTCATGATTAATAGAATTCTGGTAATTATTATCATTATTTCTCTAATAATTGCCAGAATCATCAAATGAATGGAAAAAACGTCATTTTGGAGTTTAATCTCAAAAGACTATATTTCGCTAGATTTTGCCGCTTTTTCGACTTTTGGGATTTTTTTTCTTTTACCCTTTTTTATTATATAAGGAAGCAATTCCTGTTATTATCATCATTATTATCATGATTATCATAATTATTATAGTTATCATCATCATTATCAACATTATCATCATTATCATCATCATTATCATCATTGTTGTATTATTATCATCATTATTGCAACTATTATCATTATTGTTGCAATTATTGCAGTTATACTATATAATTTTACATATATACTAACAAAAACTACAATAATAATAGTTATAACAATAATAATAACAATAATAACGTTTTTATAATCATTATTTATATCATTATTTCAAATAATATCGTTATTACTGTAATTATTACTATTATAATAATTATTTTTACAATTATACTACCAGTAAAAAAATAATAATGATAATAATAAATATAATAATATTAATAACAAATTATAAAATTAGTATTATTAAATTATACTTATTATTATTATTATTGTTATTATTACAGTTATAATATATTTTTTGGCAATAATACTAATAATTAAAGTAATAATAATAATAATAATAATAATAATAATAATAATAATAATAATAATAATAATAATAATAATAATAATGATAATAATAATGATAATAATAATAATAATAATAATAATAATGATAATAATAATAAAAATGATAATAATGATAATAACAATGATAATAGTAATGATATGAATAATCATCAAATGTTATCCAAATTCTCTTTATTCTCACTTTTATCATCATTATTGTCATGATTAATAGAATTATATTAATTATTATCATTATTAATAATGATAATAATGATAATAATGATAATAATGATAATAATAATGATAATAGTAATAATACTAATAATCATCAAATGTTATCGAAATTCTCTTTATTCTCACTTTTATTATCATTATTTTCATGATTAATAGAATTCTGGTAATTATTATCATTATTACCCTAATAATTGCCGAATCATCAAATGACGGAAAAACGTCATGGAGTCACTCTCAAAGGCTATATTTCGCTAGATTTTCAGCTTTTTCGACTTGGAAT
>NW_023658960.1:0-22518 GCF_015228065.2 Penaeus monodon
TTTTCTTTTTTTTTGCTTTTTTTTTTTTAAAAAAACACCCCGGTAACAGTTTTCCCTTTTTTTCTTTTTTTTTATTTTTTTTTTCCAATATTTTTTCTCTTTTCATTTGGGTTTTTTTTTAAAAAACCAAAAACCCGTTTTGCCGCTTATTTTCTTTAGTTTGATTTTCGCTTTTTTTTTTTTTTTTTTCTCTCTTTTTGACTTGGGCTATATTCCCTTTTTTATGAAAAACAGCCGCGGAAAAACAGTTTTTTGGCCGCTTATTTTTTTATTTCTTTAGTTTTTTATGATAAAAATAATAACTGATATAATAATGTAATATGTAATGAAAATATAATAATAATAAGAAATATGAAAATAATACTACAATACAAAATAAAAGTAATAAAATTGGTAATGATAGTAAAAGTGAAAATAATAATGATTATAATAGTATTGTAATTGATCATGTAGTAAAAATACTAGTAATAATGAAATACAGATAATGATGATAATGATAATAACAAAAATAAGAGTAATGAAAAGTAATATTAATAATAACAAGGATAATAAGTATACAATAGTAATATATTATTAATAATAATGATAATAACATAGTATTATAATAATAATAATAATGATAGTTATGATAATAATCAATTATGATAATGCTGATAAAATGATAATGGTAAAAAAATAATAAAGATAATTATAATAATAAGAATGATAATAATTATAATAATGACAATAATGATAAGGTTAACAATAAGAATAAGAATAATGATGATAAAGATGATAATGATGAAAATATAAAATAATGATAATAATATAATAATAATAATAATAATAATGTCATAATGACGATAATGATAATAGGCGAGTGCGGGGGAAGGGGATTGGCAACATTTAAGGACTTCTGCAAGGGTTGCAATGGAGGGCGCGGTGGTCGAGCGGTTAGAGCATCGGACTTGGATTCGTCGACAAGTCCAGGTTCGAGGGTTCGAGTCCCAGCCGGCGCGTTGTTCCCTTGGGCAAGGAAATTGACCTTGATGGCCCATATGTAATGGCCATATTCTCTGAATCTGTAAATGTACATGTACATAATTAATTGTTCATGTATATATGTATATAATATGTCCTCTATGAAATGCTATGAATATTCACGTTAATATGTAATATGTGTGTAATGTTGATATGTAAATATGTGTGTATGCGTAAAATCAAATAGGTAAGGTAACGAAAATAAGCGAAGCAAGAAGAAGAAGAATGAAGAAGAGGAATAATGCAAGAAACAGAAAATAAATAAATCGTAATAGAATAGAAAAAGCGAAATCGTCAGAATTGCGAATAAAGAAATAGAAAAAAGCGATAAATGCGTCAAAATTGCGATGGTAATTCGAAATAGAAAAACAAATAAACGTGCGAAATAAACCGATAATAAAAGCGAAATAAACGAAATAAAACTTGACGTCGAAATAGAAAAGAAAAAAAGCGAAAGTAGAAAATGCGTCAACATTGGATAAAAATTCGAAATAAGCGAAATAAATAAAATGCAAATAATAATAGGTAAAATAAAAAAATAATAGATGAGTAATAAGCGTGCGAAATAATAATAAATAAATAATAATGATAATAATAAGCGAAAGTAAAAAATTGCGTCACACGTACGATGAAATTACGAAATACGAAAATAAAAATGCGAAATAGAAAAGCGTGCGAAATATACCGACATTAGAAACTAATAGAACTAATATAAAATAAGAAAAAGCGAAAGTACAAAATACGTCAAAATTGCGATAAATACCGTAATCGCAAATACAAGAGAAAAAAGAAAAAGCGATAGTAATTGCGTTAAAATTCCGATAATAATTCGAAATAGAAAACAATCCTGCGAGATATGATAAACATTAGATAGACAGCAAATCCGAAAAGTAAAAACTGCGTCAAAATCTTCGATACAGAAAAGAAATAAGAAAATAAGCGGCAAAACTGTTTTTCCGCGGCTGTTTTTCTATAAAAATAGAAATCCAGCGAAGTCAAAAAGAGAAAAAAATAAAATAAAATCATGTGTCAAAAAACAGAAAAGAAAAAAAAAAATAGAAAAGAGGAAAAGCGAAAACCAAATGTGCGAAAAGAATAGAAAATTTGCGAAAAAGGAAAAAAGTTGCGAGGTCGAAAAGTTAAAATAAAATAAAATAAAATGAATAAACTAATAAATAAGAAAATAAATAAAAGAATAAAGAAATAAAAATAAATGAAAAATATATAAGTCTACCTGACTGTCTTTTCTTTATTCCTTTACATTAACACTTTCACATACACTTTTTTTTTTTTTTTTTTTTTTACTACATTTGCTTTTTTTTTCTTTGTTTGTTTGTTTTCTTTTCTCTTATTTTTTTTTATGACATCCTTCCTGTTATTTTAAAACTGTAATCTGATTTTATTTAATAATATTATTTCATATGGTTGATGACGTCACAGTGGTTTTACTTTTATTTATCTATTTTTCAAAATTATTTCGCCTAATGTTTAATCGCTTTCTTTGAATTAGGCCCCACTTATCGTTTTCTTGAATAATTAATTTAGGGATACTGCGATTATAAGTTTGTTACTCCAAGTGGTCTATGGGAGATCTGAGTTATCGATACAAACGTCTAAATTTGTAGTATCTTCAAACGATATGAACTTTGTTTTATTTATGATATAAGTACCAATTCACTAGCAATTTATTAATACACTGTGTTGACTAAATACGATCTGTGTTGTGTTGACTAAATAGGACAAAGACAATGCACCCATGTTATTCTCTACGAGCATTAAGATATTTCATTGATGAAAATAAAATAGAAAAGAAGGGAAAGAAAAAAACAACTGAAGAAACATCAAATGTACACTCACACAGACTTACAGACAGAATCCCTAAGGAAAGAGTTTTGTGATGGAGCGTATTTGAATAATTCACGGTGCCCCGCCTTGCACCTTAACGTTTTGTGTAGATCCGTTGAGAAGGTCTCGTTTCCTCTTATTAACGAGCTGATGAAGGTAGGGATGTGTATATTGTATATAATGTACGTGGGTAGGCGATGCATGTGGATTCGAGTTGGAAATATAAAAGGACCGATTTTTATAAGTTACCTTAGATCTCGGTGGCAGCATTGGAAGAGGCAGCGCCTCCCACTCGCAAGACCCGGGATCGAGACCAGAGGAAACCTTCTTTGACTAAGGGAAAAGTTAACAGGTGTTTCACGACACCTGCTCGTGTTTGGCGGTTCACGAGCGTTCTCCACGGAGATAACGTCCCCCTCTCGAGGTCAGAGGTCAACTCGGGTCGGCAGCTATGTAGAGAGGCGGAGCAGCAGGCCACACGGTTTGATAAAATCGGTAAGCTGGAGTCTGGCTAGCCCACTCGCTGGCTGTTTTGCTTTCATTTGAAATTAATAATAATAATATATTATTATTATTATCATAACTTTTTAGCGTAATTATTATTATTATTTAACGTTATTGTTATTTTTATCATTTATTTTTTCCTATTATTATACACAATAATAATAAGGACAATAAAAAGTGATGATAAAAATTAAATTTAATGATAATGATGATAATAATGATAAAAATAATAGTAATAATAATAATAATCATCTTAATAATAATAACAATTATAATGATGACAAAAATTATAGCAATAACAATAACAATAATAATAATAATAATAATGATAATAATAATTATTATATTATAAATGTTATTATTATTCTTAATATTATTATACTATACTATTATTATTATTATTATTATTATCATTATTATTATTGTAAATTATCATTATTATTATCCTTACTATTAATGGTTTATAAATAATATATTATTATCATTATCATTATTTTATACGAGTTTCCTTAGATCTGCTAATTAAAATCAAACACCGAGTCACTACCAGTGACCTAGGGTGATTGAAGTTTGAGGCAATGTAACATCAACGAAAACATGCAAAATATGCAGAACCAAAAATCAAAACATCCAGTCAAATCAATTCACGCACACAAAGAACACATCAGATTGATAATGCTCTTCTGAGAACATGTTCTGTGCTGTTTAAGACTTTTTTTTTGGATTTTTTTAAATTTTGGATTTCCGGGTATTGCTCAAGAAACTTTTTTTACTTTTTTTTTAAAAGGGCCCAAGACTCCAATAACAACAGGCAAATTTTTTGGTTTTTTAAATGCCAAAATTTTTTCCCACCTTTTCCGGGTCTTTATATTTGGATATTTCTCGAACACTTTTTTAGGACTTTTCTGTTGAAGCGATGCTCAATCTATAAACGGAAAGGTGTTTTTTATTTTGTCCTTGATGACGATATCTGGAGATTTCCGTTTTAGGTTTGACCTACTCTTGGGATGAATTCTGTACGATTTTTTTTTCTCTATGTTGTTGTACCCATTTCCTTGTTTATTCTAGATATTTTTAAAGGTTTCTTTCCCGATCCAATTCTTATTTACGGTATCAATATTAAATTTATATTGTCAAAGTCACTATTTTTCTTGCTTAAAAATTTCTTTAGCACCTTTCGAGACCAAACTTATACCTATGTCACATGAAATCTTTTTCAGTTTTCAAACCTTTCCAAATTTATTTTTGAAGCGACAGTGTTTTGGGGGCACACTTCGCCCCAAAGAAACATGGCCCCCGCAAGCCACAAAATGAGTGACACGAGAGATTAGGAGAAAGCGTCACTAGAGTGACGAGACCAGAGAGGGCTTGGGTGGGTGAGGAAAAGGGGTTAGCTTTTGGTTTATTCTTTACGAAGAATGAACCCCAGTTCCCCGGGTGAGGCGAGGGGGGGCTGGACCTGTGTGGCTTGGGCCCCCTCCCCTTTTCTTGAAGAAAGAGATTAAATTAACCCATTTGCTCCGGGAATTTTTGCCCTCGCTCACGCCGCTACGGTAATAGTTGCCGCCGGGGGCCGCCCCAACGGGGTTTTTTCTGGAGCGGCGCGGCGGCGCAAAGCCACTATATTTTTTCAGGAATCATCCAAGATTTTTAGAAAATTGGGTTTTATATAGGGGGAAAGTGTAGAAACTGTACTTTTTTTTTATTTTTTAGGGATCTATTCGCCTTGTATTGAGGAGATTTAAATGAATGCTTCCAATTTTTCTATCTATCAGAGACATCAACACTTTGAGTTAAAAATTTTGTGTTTTTTTGCACGAGAGTAAAATATGGACTAAACCTTTTTTTTAAACTTTCAAAAGAAGCAGAGCAGCAAGCCCCAAAATCATTTTGATACTCAGAAGTATGCATTGTCCATATAAGAGTACACCAGTTTTTTTTCATTTTTACAACAGAAAAGGAAGAAAAGCAAAAGTGAAGTAGCTTCACTTGATGTTCAAAAATAATTTGTATTTATATGTAGTCACACTGTGTAAGTTTTGTTTTTTTTCTTTAGTACAAATTGAAGAGAGAATATACCCTTTATTTCTTCCATGGGGCGATCGTTCTGTGGAATGAGCCCTTTTACGACCTTTTTTTCACATGACTAACCCCTAGATCACCCAGTGACCTGATGCACCAATCAAGCAATTACTAGTTTCCAGCCCGTCAGGTCAAGGTTTTCATCATAACAAAGAATCTAGTGTGACAAATCACATGATTTCAAGTCATAAATAATTTTGACATTAATATTTCATAAATTTCCACGTCACATATTTTCAACCAGAATAAGACTAGTAACAGAGCCCAAATATTAGGTTGAAAAAAAAAAATAAACGTCAGTCTATGTCGTCATCAAAGGGAAAAAAACGTGCCAAAAGTACGGGGGGCCCCTAGATGCCATGGAAAGATTACATCCAAAAAATGTTGGCGCCATGAGAGCATGGCAAGAAAGAGCCAAACGGGGCGAAGGGTTTGTGTTGTTAAGAAGCGGGGAAAAGGGGAAAGTGCCATACAGAAAAAAAGCGCAGCAAATTTGGCAGGCTGAAGAAAGGTATTAAGAAAATTTGGGATTGGTCAACCCCGGTGTTTCCATTTATGGGATTTTTAGTGCTTTTTAAAATTTCTTCAGGGGTAATATTTTCCCATTTTGTTGGGGAATACCCCTTGTTTTCTCAAAAACCCGTATCCATGCGTTTTTTTGTATTATTTATTTTTCCCCCAGATTTTGTTTCAAAATTCCCCAACTTTTTTTTAGATGGTAAGCTTCCACAAGATTTGTTTTTTTTCTTATTCGCGGTAAAAATTTTTCATGTCAGTCTCAAAAATTTTATTCTGCCTGAAAAACTTTTTGCGTTTTTTTTATATCAGTAAACCCTTTGTGCCTTAACCTGAATTTTTTTTTAAACTCTTTTTTAATCGTTTGGGATAGTTCTTTTGAAAGTATTTTTTTATTTTTTATTACTTTTTCGCTTTTTTCGATGCTTCCCCTTACTTTTTTTTTGTTAATTCGATATTCCCTTCTAAAATTTTTTATTTTTTTCTCTATCACTTTCCCCCTTGGGTTTGCGAGGTTTCTTTTTTTTTTTTTTTCTTGATTAATGCCAATTTTGTTGGAGGCTCTTCCGTTGCTATATTAGTTCGTTTAAATTTAGTATAAAACAGGTTTTTCTCATGACAGATTTTATTTAACGCATGTTACCTATGTTTATATACTTTATTTTTTGGGATGTCAAATTTTAAAACAGTGTCCTCTTTTACTCATTTCAGTACTTTTTACTACGATAGTTCTTCAACGATATCCGTTTTCATATCTAGCAATTCTCCTATCTACGCAACCTCTTGTAGCTTTAATTCATCGATTTTTTTTCCAATTTGCTAGATCAACTTTATTGGCCCTTTTCACTTTTGTTCATTTTAAATATTTTTCCCTTTTTTAATTTTTTTCTATATTACCTTTAGTGTCATTTTTACTTGGTCTTTGATTATAAAATTTTCTATTTGTTAAATTTTTTTTGTTACGAACAAATGCCCTTTACATTGGTTTGCTTTTTTGGGGTAAAGCTTTTGGTTTTTCCTTTCACATTCCTTAAACGCCATTTTTTATAGGTGTCATCATATTTTTTATTATTTTTAATTTTTTTAATTAATCATTATTATTATTATTATTATTATTATTTTTATCGTTTTTATTTTTGTTATTATTATTTTTATCATTATTATCTTTATTCATTATTATATAATATTGCCCAAAAGGTTTCCCTCTCTTTATTAAATCTTATTTCATTTAATCAAGGTTTCTTAATTATTTCATTTATAATTTCGATATCATGAGCAAACATTTTGGCCCTTTTATTACCCCGGGGGAATAGATTTTTCAGGGAATAGAAAACATTGTCTTTTTCAATTTTAATTTCCTAATATATTCCAATTAAAATCAACAAAAAAAAAACTTTCACATATGTATACAGAATCGATGTATGGGGCCCTTAGTCCAGTCAGGGTAAAGCGGTCCGGGGTCATCACCCGAGGTCATGCAGCCCGAAGAATAGGATCGGGTAATTGGGACCGAGACGACACAGCCCAGGAAATACCCCGGGGAAATGTCCTAGGGGGGATACCACAACAAAGCCCACAGGTTTCTTCCACTCATAAAATTGGAAGCGCAAAAAGAACCAGGGAATAAGCACTAAAATCAGTCACTTCAAACATCAAGTTACTTCACTTGCTATCACTTATGTAATTAAATTTTTCACCATTTCAAATTTAAAATATAAAAAAAAAATTTTAAAAATTACTAAATTGGGTTCGGGGGAGTTCGGAGCCAAGTGGCGACCATATAACGGTGACCCCCGCCGCTTTCCCTTTCCCGGTTCGAAGAGGCGAAAGGGTCCTGGGGGAAACCCAAAAGGGTTTTAAAGCTCAAAGACGCACGCACGCACATTGACACAAAAACAGAAATACAAATTTATAAAGGGAAACATCACCAAACCCCGTACATATAATATAACATATTAATTATATATATTATATATTTTATTAATAGTATATATATATATATATATTAATTTTAAATTGATATCTATATTTAAAATATATATATATATATTATATTATATATACAACATATATTCTTTTATTTATTTTTTTATTTATTTATCTATTTATTTCTTATACCGAGAGAAGGGGATAATAGAGAGAAAAAATAAAATTATTATATATATATATATTATATAATATAATTAAAAGAAAAAAATAATAAAATAATAATAGTAAAAATAATATTAATTTAATATTGATAATAATAAAAAATAATAACAAGATAAAAAATAATTTAATAATAATAATTATTTTATTTCATTATTACATTTTTATTTTTGTTATTATTTTTGCTATCATTTTATTATATTAGATGTTATTATCATTATGATGGATTATTATTATTACATTATTTTTATATTATTATAACTTATGATTAAATTTAATTTTTATCATCATCTTTTTTTTGCATAATATTTTTATTGTTTTTGTTGTTTTTGATGTTTTATTATTATCATTATTATAGTATCATTTTTTCAAAATCAGTTCGTTATCATTGCTGTTGTTATGATGATGATTATATTGGCGTATTATTAATAATAATGAATAATAATAATAATAATAATAATAACAAATAATAAGTGTAATGATAATGATAATGATAATGATAATGATAATGATAATGATAATGATAATGGATAATGATAATGATAATGATAATGATAATGATAAAATATAAATGAATTAATAATATAGTAAACGATATAAAAGCTATTAATAAAAAATAACATGAATTAAATAACAATAACGTTTGAATAATATAATTAATAATAATAATAATAATAACACTAATAACAATTATAATAATAGCGAAAAAATAAATGAATACAAAAAATAAACAATAAACGTTAAATAAATAATAATACTAATTACGCTTCTAAAGTTATTGAGAATAAAATAAGATATTATTATTATTAATTTTCAATGAAAGCAAAACAGCCAGCGACGTGGGCTAGCCAGGACTCCAGCTTACGATTTTATCAAACCAGCGTGTGGCATGCTGCTCCGCCTCTTACATAAGCGCGACCCGAGTCGACCTCTGACCGCGAGAGGGGGACGTTATTCTCCGTGGAGAACGCTCGTGAACGCCAAACACGAGCAGGTGTCGTGAAACACCTGTAACTTTTCCCTTAGTTAAAGAAGGGTCCTTCTGCTCTCGATCCCGGTCTTGCGAGTGCGGAGGCCGCTGCTCTTCCAATGCTGCCACCGAGATCTAGGTAACTATAAAAAATCGGTCCTTTATATTCCAACTCGAATCCAAACAGCATCGCCTTACCCTTGTAAATTATGTAAAAATTTACACAATCCCTGCCTCCAGCAAGAAGAGGAACCGAGCCTTCTCAACGGATCTACACAAAAACGTTAAGGTGCAAAGGCGGGGGCACGTAAAAATTATTCAAATACGCTCCATCACAAAACTCTTTCCTTAGGGATGCTGTCTGTAAGTCTGTGTGAGTGTACATGTGATGTTTCTTCAGTTGCTTTTTTCTTTCTCTTCTTGTCTATTTTATTATCAATGAAATATCTTAATGCTTGTAGAGAATAACATGCGTGCATTGTCTTTGTCCTATTTAGTCAAAAACACAACACAGATCGTATTTAGTCAACCCCACCAACCCCAACAGTTTGGTATTAAAAAATAACAAACAAAAAATTGCTTGTGAATTGTTACTTATATCATAAATAAAAACAAAGTTCATATCGTTGAAGCACCATACAAATTTAGACGTTTGTATCGATAACTCAGATATCCCCATAGAGCCACTTGAGAACAAACTTATATCGCAGTATCCCTAACTTAATTATTTCAAGAAACGAAGTGTGGGCCTGCATTCAAAGAAAGCGATTAAACATTAGAGCGAAATAATTTTGAAAAATTAGATAAATAGAAGTAAAAACCATGGAAATAAAAGCGCCAGGCATCACTAAACGTACATTTTGTCTTGTAAGAAACAGATCGCTCGCCCATTGCAATGAAAATTCAGGCTCCCAAGATAAAAAACTTTCTGCGTGTAGTTCTGGCATCGGTGTTTTCGGCTCAAAAGGGCGCACTTTGGGGGGGGGGGGGGGATTTGCTAAAAAATTATTTTATATATATATATATATATATATATACAGATATATATATACTATATATATATATATATAACCACACAACACACATACCATTCTGATGTTAACTTATTCATATTGTCATTATTATAGTATTATCATTCAGTGTAGTGAAAGCGGTATATGCAAGGAATAATGATTGATAAAGATGATAATAACGAAAATAATGAAAATAATAATAATAATAATAATAATAATAATAATTATAATATTGAAAACAACATCAACAACAACAGCAATAATAATAATAATAATGTCAATAATGATGATAATGATAATAGGCGAGTGCGGGGGAAGGGGACTTGGCAACATTTATAGGATTCTGCAATGGTGTGCATGGACGGGGCGCGTGGTCGAGCGGTTAGAGCAATCGGGACTTAGGATTCGTCGACAAAATCGGTTCGAGGGTTCGAGTCCCGGCGGCGCGTTGTTCCCTTGGGCAGGACCTTCACCTTGATGGCCCACATGTAAATGGCCATATCTCTGATTCTGTAAGTACATGTCATCATAATTGTTCATATATAAGTGTATATAAATATGTCTCTATGAAAATGCTAGAATATTCAGATGAATATGGTAAATATGTGTGGAATGTTGATATGGAATATATGTATGTAATGAGTTAAACTGAAATAGGTAAGGTAACGAAAATAAGCGAAGCAGAAGAAGAATAAAAAGAGGAATAATGCAAGAAACAGAAATAATAGCGTAAAATAGTAGAAAAACGCGAAAATAAATTGCGTCAAAACTGCGAATAAATAATAAGCGTATGAAATAACCCCGTAATAATAAGCGAAATAAAACGAAATAAAACATTGCGTCGAACGTGCGATAAAAATACGAAAAAGAAAATAAAGAAAATCGAACATAAAAAAATGCGTCCAAAAATTACGATAAAAAAATCGAAAATAAGCGAAATCATTGCGTCAAAATCGCGAATATAGCCCGAGGGAAATAAACCAAAAATAAAATAAAATAAACGAAAGTAAAAATTGCGTTCAAAAGTGCGATAAAAAAATACGAAATAGGAAAGAAGAAAAAAGCGTGCGACACAAAAAATAGAAATAAGGAAATGCGAAAGTAGAAAAAGGTGTCAAACATTGCGCTATAAAAATTCGAAATAAGCGAAAATATTGCGTCAAAGTTGCGGTGAGTAATAAGCGGCGAAATGAAACGATACGATAAGCAATAAAATAAATGATATAATATAAGTGAAAAGTTAAAATTGCCGTCACACATACGAATCCGAAAATGGAAATACTGTGGGAAATCGGAAAATACAAAAGCGTGCGAAAATAAACAAGACATTAGAAATGAAGTAAGAAATAAGCGACAATCAGTGCAGTCAAAAATTGCCCGGTGAGTATAAGCATTGATAACGATAAATTACAACCCTCCACTGGACCAGGACTCTAGCCTAGTTGCACATCTTTTAGTGGGTTCGTTGGCACGGTGTGGTTTAGCGCTGGCCTCTGGTTCATACCCGTGAGGACTAGGTTCGATACGATAAACAAGTAAAAGAATAAATAGTAATGATAAGCGAAAGTAAAAAATTGCGTCACAGGACGATAAAATTACGAAATACGAAAATGGAACTACGGAAATCTGAAATAGAAAAGCGTGCGAAATAAACATTAGAAAACAGCAAAAGCTGAAAATAAGAAAAGCGAAAGTAAAAACTGCGTCAAAGTTGCGATAAAACCAAAAATATAAAAATAATATCATCATCATCAGTATTATTATTATCATTAATGTTATTATCATAATTAATCATCTTTAATCTGACAATCATCATCATCATAATTAAAATTATTACTATCATTTTCATTATCATTTTTTTTCTTATTAGCATTATCATTATTACTATCATTGTTATCATTATGATCATTATTATAAAATGTTACTACTATCATGATTATTTTCTTTATCATTATTTTACGATCATAATAATCATCCATTTACCTTTTATTATTATAGATTATATATTATCACAGTATCAGTATTAATATCATTATCATTATTCATTACCATAGTAACATTTCATTATTACTCTTATCTATACTCCTATAATTATCTGTGATAAACACTAATTATAGTTAATGATTAATGATGAGAATAATATGTGTTAATAATCATAATAGTAATAACAAATAGTGATAAGGATAATAGTAATATCAATGATACGTAAGGAAAATAAGAGATGGGTAAATTACATTACTGTCTGTAACGAAATGGATAGATACACATTTAAATACTAGGAATCTAGTGAGACCAATTGCGAAGTAATGGAAAGTTTCAAAACTAAGAAAACACGACAGTTCTTTTTTCTGGAAAAGAAGAAAGGAAATTATAGGCACGGAGTTGCTATGATTCTCACGAAAAAACTGCCAAATGCACTAATTGGGGTACAGCCCATAAATGATCGCCTTTAAAAGTCAGAAAACAAGCAAAAACCTCCATAACATTAGTATTTATACAATGCTACGCACCAACCACATTGCAAAAGTGGATGAAGAAAGGAAAATTTTTTTAACATCTACAAGAAACTTTGAACAATCCCTAACAGAGATGTCATATTCATTCATAGAAAACATATTTATTTATTAACATTATTTAGACATATTATTATTATATTTATATAACTGATGGACAGTACAGAAATTTTCTATTTTTATCGCAGTTTTGCCGCTTTTTTACTTTCGTTTTTTTTTTCTATTTGTTATTTCTAATATCGCGTTTGATGCTTTTTGTCTATTTCTTTTTTATATTAATTTTCGCTCTTTCATATTCGAGACTTCATGTGCAATTTTGGACGCCAGTTTAACTCCGCTTTTTCTTGTTTTGAATATTCTCCCTCCGTTTATTTAGCACTCTGCTGATTTGTTTTCGCTTTCGAATTATTATCGCAATTTTAACGCAATTACTATCGCTTTGTATTTAAAAAACTTGCTAGTTAATTTTTTTTATTTTCTATTTCCATTTTTATCGCAATTTTGACCATTCATATTGTACTATTAATGATAATCATTAATTAACTTTTTTTTCGCTTTTCTTATTTTTTTGCTGTTCTAATGTTTATTTCGCACGCTGTTCTATTTCCCATTCGTATTTCCTTTTGCGTATTCGTCATTTTACATACCTTGTGACGCAATTTTTACTTTGCGTATTATTATTCTTTATCATTTATGCTTATCGTTTCGTTTATTTCGCCGCTTATTACTCACGCAATTTGACGCCAATGATTTTCGCTGATTTCGAATTTTTATCGCAATTTTGGACGCATTTTCTACTTTCGCATTTGGTCATATTTGTTGTGTCGCACAATTTTTTTCTTTCTTTCCTATTTCGTATTTTTATCGCACGTGTGACGCAAAAGTCTTACTTTCGTGTTAGTTCGCTTGATGATTATCGGTTTATTTTCATAAGCTTATATTTTATACGCAGTTTGACGCACTATTTCTTCGCTTTTCTACTATATTTACGAATATTTATTTCTGTTCTTGCATATTCCTATTCTTCATTCTTCTTCTCTGCTTCGATTATTTTAGTAACCTTTACCTATTTCATTTTACGCATTAAAACACATATTTACATATGCAACATTACACAACTATTACATATTATGTGATATTCATAGCATTCATAGAGGACAGATTTACATACACATATATATGAACAATTAATGATTTACATGTACATGTACAGAATCAGAGAATATGGCCATTTACATGTGGGCCATCAAGGTGAAAGTTCCGTGCCCATGGAACAACGCGCCGCCGGGACTCGAACCGCGAAACGGATTGTTCGACGAATCCAAGTCCGATGCTCTAACCGCCGACACCACCGCGCCCTCCAGTGCACCTTGCAGAAGTCTTTAAATGTGCAAGTCCCTTCCCCCGCCCACTCGCCTATTTATCATTTCATCAGTATTGGACATTATTATTACTATTATTATTATTATTATTTTTCATTATTTTCCTCATTATTATCTTGATATCAAAAGAAAACAAAGAAAGAAAAAAGCCATACGTAGAAAAAGAAGATAGAAGAATATCTATTAAAACAGTGAATAGAATTTCAATAAAAAAAAAGAACAAACAGGAGCTGATAAAAATAACGGGGACGCGGTAAAAATACGAAAAGGTATATAGAAAGGAATATAAGAAAAACACAATCAGCAGGACGTATATATATTTTTATGTATTTTATTTATTTATCTTTTATTTATTTCTATTTATTTGTATTCATTTTATATTATTATTATATTTATTATTGGTATTATTCGACCTCGCCCTTTTCTTTCTCGTAAATTTCTATTCTTTTCCACCCATTTGTGGTGTTTCAGCTTTTCACTCTTTGTTTTTTTCTGTTTTGTTAACAAATGTGTTAATGTCGATTTTTTTTCGCCTTTTGGACTTTGCTGTTTTCTATTTTATAGAAAAAACAGCCGGGAAAAACAGTTTTGCCGCTTATTGTCTTATTTTCTTTAGTTTTTATTTCGCAATAGTTTTCCCTTTTACGGACTTCCGCTGGTTTTCTATTTTTATAGAAAAAACAGCCGCGGAAAAAACAGTTTTCCGAATTATTTTCTTATGTTTCTTAGTTTTTATTTTTCGCAATATTTTTTCCTCTTTTCGACTTCGCTGGTTTTCTATTTTTATAGAAAAAACAGCGCGGATAAAAACAGTTTTTCCGTTATTTTTTTAGTTTTTATTTTCGCATTTTTTTTTTCTCTTTTTGACTTTTTCTTCAGATGGTATAGCTTCCACAAGAGTTGTTTACTTTTCTATTCGCCGGTAATTTCTTCATGTCAGTCTGAACATTTTATTATGCCTGAAAAAAACTTTTAGCGTTTGTCATATTACGTAACCTTGTGCCTTCTTAACCTGAGTTTTTATTTAAGGCTTTCTTTCAATCGTTGGTATTTGTTCTTTAGAAAGCAGTTTGTATTTCTATTACCTTTCCGCTTTCTCGATTGCTTCCCATTATCTTTTTGTGTTCGTCTAATATTCGATATTCCCCTTCGAAAGTTTCTATTTCTTTCTCTATTATCAACTTGCCACTTGGCTTTGCGAAGGTTTCTGTTTTGTGTTTCTTTATGAACTTAATGCCACATTTTGCTGGAGGACTCTTCCGGTTGCGAGATATTAGTTTGTTTTTTAAATTCAGTATAAAACAGGATTATCTAATGACAGAGTTATTCTAACGCCTTGTTACCTATGTAAATATACTTGTTTATATTTCATGGGCTATAGTCTGAAATTTTAACAGTGTCTCTCTTTACTCATTTCAGCTACGTTTTACTCCGATAGTTCTTCAATGTACCACGTTTTCATATCTAGCAATTATCCCTCATATACGACATACTCTTGTGGCTTTAATTCATCGATATTATTTCCAATTGCTAGATCAACTCTGATTTGGCATGTTACTTTTGTTCATCTTAATTTCTTCCTTTTATTTTCTTTATCTGTACCTCTATAGTGTCCTCCATTTTTACTTGGTCTTTGATTATGAGATTCTATATTGTTATTTTTTGTTACGAACATATATCTTCTACACATGGCTAGCTTGTTTGGTCAAGCATTGCGCGTTTTTCTCACTTTCACTATCTCCGTAACAAAACCCTTTTTATAGGTGTCATCATTTTATTATTATTATTTATATATTATTATTATTGTATTATTATTATATCATATTATTATTATCTTAGTATTATTATTTATATTGTTCCAAGGTTTCCTCTCTTATATAAATCAGGAATTTCACTAATGAAGGTTCTTAATTAATGTTATGTTGTAATTTTCAGATATCCATGAGCAAACATTTTTGTCCTTTATATATCCTCTGGGAATAGATTGCTTCAGGGAATAGAAAAACTCATGTCTATTTTCAATATATATTGTTCCATTATATATTCAAATTCAATCAATCAAAAATAAAACTTTGCACATATGTATTCAGAAAGCTCGATGTAGTGAAGAGGCCTTAGTCAGTCAGGGTCACGCCCGAGCACGAGGTCATACAGCCTAGGCATCATGCAGCCGAAGAAGTACGGATCGCGGAATATTAGGGACGAGACGACACAGCCCAGTGTCGACAAGGCCCAGGGTAAATTTCCTTAGGGTGGATAGCCACAACAATGCCGACAGGTTTCTTCCACTCTAACAATATGGAAGCTGCAATAAGAACCAGTGGAATAATGCACTAAATCACTGTCACTTCATAACATCAAGTTACTTCACTTGCTATCAATTATGTAATTAAGTTTACACCATTCAATTTCAAAACGCTAGTTAAAATAAATATATATAATTACTTATACAATGTGTATCAGTGTGGAGTCGGAGCAAGTGGCTGACCATATAACGAGTGACCGCCGACCATGGCTTCCTTCCAGGTTCGGAGCAGGCGAAACGGGTCGTCTGGGTAAACCAATGGTTCGCTAACGCTCACAAAGCACGCACGCACGCACACTTCGCACACAAGACAGCATAATAAAAATATGATAAGGGAAACCATCACCAAACCCTGTACTATATATATATATATATATATTATATAATATATATATAGAAATCTAATTATATAAATATATATATCTTTAGATATTATTATATATTACATACACATACAGTTATATACATATTATTTATTTACAATTTATTTATCTATTCATCTACTTATATCCAGAGAGAAGGAAGATACATCGAGAGAAAGCTATATATATATATATATAATATTATATATATATATATAGATAACTATATATATATATTAAGATCATATTTATAATATATATAGATAGATATATATATTTATATATTTATATATACAGACATATATATACATATTATTTATTTATTTATTATCTATTCATCCTACTATATCCCAGACGAGAAGGAGATATATAGAGAGAAAGATAATATATTATATATATAGACATTATATATATATATATATATATAGATATGATAATATAATAATAATATAATAATAATAGTAATAAAATATATATAATAATAGTAATAATAATAATAAAAATAACAATGATAATAATAATAATTATAATTAATAATTAAAATTATTATTATCTATTATTATCCATTATTATTATTGTATTATTATTGCTATCATTGTTATTATCATTATGATTGTTGTATTATTCATGATTATGATTATTTTTTTTTAATTTTTTTAAATTTACTATTTATTTTATCATTATATCAACATTATGTGTAATTAAATGTAATTTTATCATCAGTCTTTTTATTGTCATTCTTATATATTGTTGTTGTTGTTGGTGTTGTGATGTTACGATTATCATTATTAGTAGTAGGTATCATTAGTGTCAATCTCAGTATCATTATCATTTGCTGTTGTTATGATGATGATGATTATTTGAGTATTATAATATGTTAATGATAATAAGTAAAATAATGATAATGATAATGATAATGATAATGATAATGATAATGATAATGTAATGATAATGATAATGATAATGGATAATGATAATGATAATGATAATAATTAACAATAATAAAAACATGATAATGATAATAAATAATAATAGTAAACAATAATAAAAGCTATTAATAAAAAATAAATGAATTATTAAAATAACAATAACGCTTGAATAATAATAATAATAAATAAAAATAAACTAATAAACATATAATATAGGAAAAAATAAATGAAATAAAAAAACAATAACGTAAATAATAATAATAATAATTACGCCAAAAAGTTATGATATTAATAATATATATGTATTATTAGTATGTACATTTCAATGAAAGCAAAACAGCCAGGCGAGTGGGCTAGCCCAGATTCCAGCTTACCCATTTATCAAAACCGTTGGGGCTGCTGCTCCGCCTTCTCTACATAGACTGCCGAACCGAAGTTGCACCTCTGACCTCGAGATGGGGACGATTATCTCCGTGAGAACGCTCGTGAACCGCCAAACAGAGAAGGGTCGTGAAACACCTTGTTAACTTTCCCTTAGTCAAAGAAGTTTCCTCTGGTCGCGATTCCCGGGTCTTGCGAGTGGGAGGCGCTGCCTCTTCCAATGCTGCACCGAGATCTAGGTAAGTAAATAAAATCGGTCCTTTTATATTCCCAACTCGATACCAACATCATCGCCCTAACCTTGTAAAATTATGTAAAAATTACACACATCCTGCTTTCCAGCAAGAAGAGGAAACGCGACTTCTACGGATCTACACAAACGGTAAGGTGCAAGGCGGGCACCGTGAATATTCAATACGCTCCATCACAAAACTCTTTCCTTAGGGAGGATTCTGCTGTAAGTCTGTGTGGAGTGTTACATTTGATGTGTCTTCAGTTGTTTTGTTCTTTCCCTCTTTCTATTTATTTTCATACAATGAAATATCTTAAGTTGTAGAGAAAACATGCGTGCATTTGTCTTTGTCCTATTTAGTCAACACAACCACAGAGTCGTATGTAGTCAACACAGTTGTATTAATAAATGCTAGTGAATTGGTACGATATCATAAATAAAAAAAGTTCATATAGTTGGAAGCACCTACAATTTAGACGTTTGTATCGATAACTCAGATCTCCCCATAGACCACTTGGAGGAATAAACTTATAATCGCAGTTATCCCTAAATTGTATTTATTCAAAGAAAACGATAATGTGGGCCTGCATCAAGAAAGCGATAAACATTAGGCGAAAAAAGTTTGAAAAATAGATAAATACAAAAGTAAAAACCATGGAAAAAAATCGCCAGCCATCACTTAAAGTCATTTTGTTCTTGTAAGGAAACAGATCACGTCCCGCTCCATTGAAAATAAGAATATCAGGCTCCAAGATTAAACTTTTATTAGTGTGTTCTTGCATCCGGTGTTTCGCTCAAAAAGAGACTGATATATATATTATATATATTTATAATATATATATATATAATATATATAGATATATTATATATATACTGACTGTATTTGGCGATAAACTGGGTCATATTTATAAAACACACTGTGACGTCATCAACCATATGATGAATAATATTATTAGATAAAATCAGAATCACAGCTTTAATAATAAAAGGAAGAATGTCATAAAAACTGAGAAGAAAAACAGAGAAAGTAAGAAAAAAAAGCAAACGTGAGTAAAAAAAAGAAAAAAAGAAATGAAAAAGAAAAGTGTATGTGGAAAGTGTATATGTAAAGAATAAAGAAAACGACAATCAGGCAGAGTAGATATTTTTTATTTATGTTATTTCTTTATTCTTTTATTTATTATATTTGATTTGTGATTCATTGTATTATTATTATTATTATTAATTATTATTATTTCGACCTCGCCCTTTTTCTTTCTCGTTAAATTTTCTATTATTTTCGCACCTTTGGTTTCGCTTTTCGCTCTCTTCTTTTTTCTGTGTGTGTTAACACATGTTTTTATTTTCGACATTTTTTTTTTTTTTTTTTTCTTTTTTGACTCGCTGTTTTTCTATTTTTATAGAAAAAACAGCCGCGGAAAAACAGTTTGCGCTTATTTTCTTTAGTTTTTATTTTCGCATTTTTAAATCTTGTGATTTTGCTTGATTTTCTATTTTTATAGAAAAAAACTTGGCCGCGAAAAAACAGGTTTGCCGCCTTATTTTCTTATTTTCTTAGTTTTATTTCGAAATATTTTTGTCTTTTGACTACGCTGGTTTCTATTTTTTATAGAAACAACAGACGCCTTTTTTTTTTTTTTTTTTGAAAAAAAGTTTAGCCGTTATTTCTTATTTTCTTAGTTTTTATGTTTAGGCAATATCTTTATACTTCTCGGACGTCGCTGTTTTCAATTTCTATAGAAAAAAACAGCCGCGGAAAAACAGTTTTGCCGCTTATTTTCTTATTTTCTTTAGTTTTTATGATAATAATAATAATACTGACAATAATGAATGTAATAATGATAATGAAAATATAAAATGATAATAATGATACTAATAACTACAATAACAAAATAAACAGTATGAAAATTGGTAATGATTTTTAAATGTAAAAATAATAAGATTATAAAAGTAATTGTAAACGTCATGTAGTATAAATACTAATAATAATGATAATATAATAACAACAATAATTTGAGTAATGAAAAATAATTAATGATAAATAATGATGATAATAAAATAAACAATTAGTAAAAATATTATTAAAAATAATGATAATCTAGAAAAATAATAAAAATAGAATAAAACTGTGAATTTATGATAAAAACAATTTGATAATACTGAAATAATGATAATGGAAAAAATAATGATAACTATAATAATAAAATGATAATAAGAATTATAATAAAGAAAATGACAATAATGATAAGGAAAAAATAATAATAATGATAAAATAATAAAAAAGATAATGATGAAAATAATAATAAAAAAAAATGATAATAAAATGTCAAAATGAGTAATGATAATAGGCAGTGGGGTGTAGGGGACTTGGAAACTTTTAAAGGATTTTCGCAAGGGTTGCAATTTGGGGGCGCGTGGTCGAGGGGTTAAGCATGGGATTGGATTCGTCGACAAACCGGTTCGGGGGTTCGAGTCCCGGCCGGGCGTTGTTCCTTGGGAAGGAACTTCATTTGAGGCCAACATGAAAGGCCAATTTCGATTTGAAAAATGTACTGTAAATCATTAATTGTTTATATATGTGTATATACATTGTCTTTATGAAATACTAGAATATTCAGTTTAAATAAAAAATATGTGTGTAATTTGATATGTAAATAGGGGGTAATGGTTTTAAAATCAAATGGTAAGGTAACGAAAAAAGCGAAGAAAGAAGAAAAGAATGAAGAGAGGAAAAAATGAAAGGGAAACAGAAAATAAATAGCGAAAATATAGTAGAAAAAGCGAAAATAATTGCTTTCAAAACGCGAATAAATAATAAGGTATGAAAAAAACCGAAATAAAAAAACGAAAATAAAATTTTCGTCGAACGTGCGATAAAAAAACAAAATAGAAAATAAAAAAAAGGGATAAAAAAAATGCGTAAAAATTTACGAAAAAAATTCGAAAAAAGCAAAAAATCATTGCGTAAAAATTGAAATAGAGAGGGGAAAAATAAAAAAAAAAAAATGAAATAAAACGAAAGTAAAAATTGCGTCAAACGTGGAAAAAAAAACAAAATAGGAAAGAAAAAAAAAAAAGCGTGCGACCAAAAAAATGAAAATAAGGGAAAAGCAAAAGTAAAAATCCCGTCAAAATGCGAAAAAAATTCGAAAAAAGCGAAAATCTTGCGTAAAAATTGCGGGGAATGGGCGAAATAAAACTACAAAAGCAATAAAATAAAAAATAATAATAAAAGGGAAAAGAAAAAATTGGTACAGTACGTTTAAAATAGCGAAATATGAAAAGGGAAAAACGAAAGGAAATAAAAAAGCGTGCGAAATAAAAAAATTAAAACAGAAAGAAAAAAGAAAAATAGAAAATTAAAAAAAAAAAGGAAAAAAACGAAAAAAAAAATTTTTTTTTATTATTACTAATAAAAGAGATATGTCAAAACTGCGATAAAAAACGAAATAGAAATTTTTTTTTCATGAAAAATACAAAAACGATAGTAATTTCGTTAAAATTGCAATAAAAATTTTTTTTTCTAATTATTTTAATAATTTTTTTTTTAGAATTATTTTGCAATATTTTTTTTTCTTTTTCGACTTCGGGTTTTCTATTTTTATCGCAGTTTTGCCGTTATTTTTTATTACCCCAAAAATTTTACGATTTTTTACTTCGCTTTTCTTATTTATTGTTCTATTAGTTTCTAAGTCGGGAATTTTTCACGCTTTTTTATTCGCCCGGGGACCCCCTTACTGGGACAAAAGCCTGAGAAAAGAAGAGAAAATTTCTATTTTCGTTTTGTAATTCAGTCGGTGAGCAATTTTACTTTCGCTTTTTATATTTACATTTTTTTTTTATTTCTTCGACATCTTTTTTACCCATTTATTATTTTTTTTTTACCGTTTTTATTTACTATTTTATTTCGTTATTTCGAATTTTTTTCGCAATTTTTTAGATTTTTATTTCGCTTTTTTTCTTTTTATTTCCGAAATTTTTTCTTTTTTTATTATAGGTTTTTTTCCCAGTTTTTTGTTTTCTATTTCATAAACCCTCCAATTTTTACGCAATTTACCCTTTTTTTATTTTATTCGCAATTTAGATTTCCCCTTTTTTATTTTTATTTATCTTTTTATTTTTTTTCTTGCATATTCCTCTTTTTCATTTTTTCTTTTTGTTTTGCTTATTTTCTTACCTTTCCCATTTTTTTTACCATTCACCTATTTACAATTTAAAGTGAATATTAACTTTTTTATAAAATATTTACATAATTTTTATTTAAAAATTAATTATTACATGTAACTTTCAGAACAAAATTCATTTACACCCTCAAT
>NW_023658961.1:0-22516 GCF_015228065.2 Penaeus monodon
GAAAAGTTAAAAATCCAAAAAATAAAAAGTAAATCAAAACCAAAATAAACCCACAAAAAAAATTTCTTTTTAAATTTAAAAAGAATAAAATTAAAAGCAACAAAGGGAAAAAACGCATCCCAAAATACCTCCCAACATCACCCGGGGAAATGGGACTCCAAGTGTCAAGTCCCAGCTGTGATGTTTTGGTTGGAGGAAGGAGCAGAGGCTGGCATTTTCCCCGATTATGTTTTTCTGTGTGAAAGATATTTTGGTGTCACTAATTCATAAGTCAGGTAGGATTAGTGGAGGGTTAGAGTGTGATGTGTCATTAAAAGTGTGGTTAGAAGTGTAGTTTGTACATTGAGAGGTATAATATGGCGTTCCCTTCTCAATATTAGTATATTTCTTGATAGTTTGGTCCTAGGTTTGGTGCATTTGTTTTTGTTTTGTTATCTTTGCTGTGGATATTTTATTCAGTGTGTATTACTTTACGAAATGCAAGTAATTTTGCCATGCATGATACGTATGCATTGCATTTGTGGTCTTTGTGGTATGCATACATTAGCACTACTTTGCATACGTTTTGAGATGATTAGCTTTTGGTTTGCTTTAGATTTGTTTTGCCTTCTTTATTGAAACAAGTAGATGACTTTTCTGATTTAGGCATGACTGATACTATAATGCTATAATTTGTTTTAGGTTTATCTTAACACCAGATTGAAAAATGTGTAAGTTGAAAAAATTGCACATCCCAAGATGACAATTATGCACACACTTGTACAGAAATAAGACAGGACTGTAAAAGAAGTTGCAAAGCATTTTGAAAAGGCTCCTTTGTGAGCATTCATTGTGAATCAAACTTGCTTACAACAATACTTTGCAATTCCACTTAGCTCCTTAATCTCATTTGACCCTATCCTCCAAATAAGCTATACATTGTTTTTATCTTTATTTACTTCTAAAGGTATTGTATCTTTCATCTGATTTTTTTTTTTTTTCTTTGAATATACTGTAGAGCACATTTATCACTAATTACCTATATTTTCAGGTGTAAATCTAATTTTATGGAAAAAATAGGAAATGCTGTACCGGTAAGTAATAAGGAAAAGCAATACCTGGTATAATTTTTTTTAAACACACTATCCATCTTTTTAATTCATCTACTTTGTTTATAAATTCAATTAATATCCAGTAGTTAGTCCATTAACCTTTCATGTGCTTTGCACTCCTATAAAAAGATGTTAGATTTTTTTCAAGCAGGCCTTATGATCTTTGTCACAATTAATAGTGTTCCATTTGCTAGAGAAACAAGGACTTCAAGGTAAAAGGAACCCTTGAACTGCATCTTTTAGTTCTCATTCATTGTAGGGGAATAGTATGCAAGATTAAAAATGGAAAAATGATATTAAGGGTTCTGTACACTTGAGCTAATAAATTTTAAAAAAAATTCAATCAAATGAAGTACAAATTTAAAGTGTTTATTCTTATTGATACCAGGATTGCCTGTGTATGTGCACATTCCACCATGGTTTTGTTTTATTAGTTTTGTTTGAACATAGATGGCTCCAGAAGCACATATAGTTAAGATGCCAAATCCTAGGCCTACCCAACCTCAACTATTTACCCCATTCCTTGCTTTAGGGAAGGAAATTTTAGGGTTTTAAAACTTGTTATTATAGTTTATATTATTATAAGAATGATGACATAGAAAATAGAACGTAATGATAATATGTATGATCATGTATGATCAGGTAGGCCAAGTAATTGATAGCTTGTGAGTTATCTTGTAAATATTATTAGTAAAGGAAAACAGTGGACGTCCATGTATTTTAGAATTTACGAAATGTTTTTGGACCTGCTTACTAGAGGATTTAAAATGCAACATTTTTGTTTCAGGATGCGTCTGCGAGCATCTTCCTTGGTGTTTGGTGGTGCAGTGAGCCTTGCAACACTTGTGCTCTCTACCAGGTCTTAAGCTTACCACCAGAAACCATCCTCCAGGAGATGCAAAGGTATGGGAATCATTAGAGGGTTCATCTTTACAGTAGGACGCACTAAATATGACAAATTAAAGATGGTGTTCTTGTAAAGGGTGAAAGATGTAGGATTGGTATGAGAAAAATTTGGGCATGAATAGTAATGCCACAAACAAAGGAAAAAGATTGTGGAAAGTGCCGCCCACAGCCTAAGTCAATTCAGTGCTCCTGAGTTTCACCCCTATCATGCTGTGCATACTAAGTGAAGACAAAGTTTCCTGGTCAAATGCATCCATTTTAAAAATTACCATGTCCATGTGTGTACAGTGTTTAAAATGATTCTAGGGAATTTTAAAGTCTTATATTAAATTTTGAAAAATTTTGCATGTAATATTTTTTTAAGTTTACTTATCATGTGTGCTATTTTCCTTTTGGAAATGCGCTCTCTCGAATCTCGCCTGCAAGACTGGAAATGAAAATACAATCAAAACATCACACCATCCAAGAGATTAAAAATTTGGTTCGACAATTGGGCAGTGCCAACATCAAGGCAAATGGTCTTCTAGGACCAAGTGATTCTATTAGTTTACCAAACAAATTTGCAAGGTACAGTATCCAGAATAGTATTGTGGTCTTTTGCCCATCCACCTGCATGTCTTCCCTTACCATATCCCTAAACCTCCTTTGGTATTACTCTTCTCCTGCCTAGTGGCTCCATCTTCAGCATCATTCTTCCCGATAGAGTCTGTATCACCTTTGCACATGCTCAAGCCACCGTGATCTTGCCTTTTTTCTTTGTCTCCTCTGTATCCTACCATGTTGTCTGTAGGTATACTCATTTGTAATCCATCACGATTTTGTCATCCCAGAAAAAAAAAGCACTTTCTTTAACTCTTGTGTTGTGTGGTGGGGGTGGGGGTAGTCATATGGGATAAATTGTAGGGAGGAGATCTTCATTTTTTATGGATAAAGTTGGGACTAGTCTCATTACATTCAGAATGATAATGGTCAGGAGATACTCCTTCCACTTTCCTTTTTTTAAGAGAAATATAAATAATACATTTTAAAAAATATCAGTAGCTGTGAAAGTTAAATAATATATTTTTTTCAAATCATGCATTCATTTGTCACTTTTTCACTCTGTGAAAGACAGTCAAACCTCATGTCTTCGGAAATTCTTTATAAAAAAAACCCGTGTTATTTCTACTAGAATACATAATAATAATCCTCTCATTGATATAACAAAGTATTTACATATGGTACAAAAAAAGGGATTGAAAATGGTCCATGTATTGGCAAGAAATTTTTTTTAATACTTCCCTGTCTTTAGGAATAGTCTTAATGCAATGAATGTGAATGATATAAAGGGGAGGAAGTTCCCAAAAGAAATGCCCCCTGTTGTTATACATCAATAAAACCCTTTTCCAAAATTGCCCAGATGACTGTATATTTGGCAAGCAGCTGCATCACCTGTTGATATTCAGGTATGGTAACTAAGTCATGCATATCTTAAGTCAAATGCATTTATTTTTTATTTGTATAGAGAGATTCTTTTGATTTTTATTCCTTCCTAACATTTTTGTCTTGTTAAACAAAAAAAGTTTTCACCTTATTGCAGATGGAAGATGTCTACAACATTCTGAAATTCGACAACCCTGATGGTGCGCCTTGGAAACAAGGGTGGGAACATCCAGTATGACGAATCACAATGGACACCTGATAAGAAACTAAAGTCTTTGTTATTCCACACTCTCACAATGATCCAGGTTTGTAATGTTCATTTTGTTTAGAATAAACTTTTCATAAAGCCAATACTTACCATACTGGAAATGCTAAAAAGCATCTCACACAATTTCTAAAATCACCCTTTTAATTATTTTAAGGTTTATTCTCTTTTCTTTGTTAGTGGTACTTTGCCATGTGATTTTCGACCAATTGAATTTTGAAATATAAAAAATCTTAAGAAGATTCTTTGACATATGATAATAGTTAAAAAATTTAAGTTTTTAATGAATATATAATAAGAATGATATAATGGATGGGGCATTTTTTTGTATTTTTACTCTACCAAGTGTCTACAACCTGGGTTTGGTGCTTTGTGTCATGTGTGGTTGAGCCTCTCAAAAGTTGTGAACACTAAGCAGTTTTGTGCTTGTTTGGCCATGGCTGCAGTAGTTGAGGAGAAATAGCCCCTCAAAAGTAAACCTAAAACCTTTCTTTTAGCCTTATTATCTAAAAAATCTTTATACCACCTCCAAGAGCATTAGAGAGCAGTGTAGTTTTATGTTTCCTATGCTTCTTGTTTTTTTTTTCCTCAAGTAGCTGACTGTACATGCACCCAAACTCATTGTTCGGTGAGCACTGGGAGATCCCTTCATCTCCCCCCCCCCCCCCACACCTTCCCAGTGATTGTGTGGAATTTCCCAAACATAATCTAAAATTATCTTGAATATGTTTTGATATTCAGTCATCATATGAGGTGTCTGGAAGTAAAGGGTTGACATTATCCAATATACATTTTTAGTTAGATATACCAGGCAGGTAGGCAAAACTCATTTTCTCTGACTCCCAAATAACGTGCAAGCTTTTCTTACTTTATAACAAGAGAATGAGTTGAACAATATCATCATGTAGTAACAAGAATTCCTTAATGTCATGTAGTGCTGTGTAAGTGTTCATTGCAATTAATAGATGATCATCTTTGTAACAATTATGCAAATAAATGGGGGGGGATGATACTGTGCAGTAGAACTTTGCAAATGGTTTATTTTAAAAAATTTATGAAAAATCAACATTTTGATTTAAAATTAAATGATTTATACATAATTTAGTGAGAATAACATAGACCAAAAAATAATATAGATATCAGAAATCCAATCCATAACTAATCTCAATTGGAATACAGATATTTTAGCAGTTAATTAACATACCTATTTATATATTATATATAATATATATTATATATATATATATATATATATATATATATATTATATATATATATATATAATATATATATATATATATACATATAATAGGTATTTAATTTAACTCTAAATATCTGTAACATTTGAGATTATTATGGTGTTGAAATATATATAATATATATATCTATATATATTAATATATATTATATATAATATATATATATATATAGATATGATATATATATATATATAATATATATATATAATATCTTTTTTTTTCTTTCTTTTTTTCTTCTTCTCTCTCCTCTCTCTCTCTCTCTCTCTCTCGTCTCTCTCTCTCTCTCTATCTCTCTCTCTCTCTCTCTCTCCTCTGCTCCTCTCTCTCTCTCTCTCTCTCTCTCTCTCTCTCCCCCCTCCCTCCCTCATATTATACAGCAGGGCCAACCAAATAAAATTAGCACTAACAGTAACTTCACAGGGACAGAGAAAAGTGAGAACATCACATGTAAAATTTTAAATACAATTTACTCAAAAACAAGGATGTGGTCATGCTGCCCCTGTACCTCCGGACACCTCAAATCAATTTTTTTCTTACTGGTCCTTTTTTCTTAGGTATGTGAATAACTTTTTAAATGGCTTTGTGCTCACAATTACTTAGCATTTAAAGGACTGTTTTTTCATGTCTTCACAAATATTTTAGATGAGCTCATTCAAAGAGGTATGATGGTATTTTTAACACTCCACCACATTATGCACTGTGAATTGGCACAGAATGATCTGAGTGTAAGAGTTAAAATGAGCTATTGATATTAACAAAGTTGGTCCCAGGTCTAAGTAGACATTGGGGACAAGTTCATAGAGTAACACTAAGCAGGGATATGCTGAAGGGTGGCCAGTTCCTTTCTCCTCAGACTTTGACCCCAGCATGCTGAAGTCAGCATCCTAGTACCCACTCACAGCTGAGGCAACTGAGAGGGGCAACAAGGTGCAAACCCAGGACCTTGTGATTGCAAAGTCAGTGCTCTACCACTGAGCTGTGCCATCTCTAGAAGGTTAATTTTGGAAACCAATGCAACATATATTTCTAAACCACATTTTAAGTAGCTAAAAAGAAGTGGGCTTTGTTTTCAAGGTTGAAAGGGACTGCCTGCTTTTGGCTGGCTTGACCCAGGTGCCTCACTGCCACACATGGCCCAAAATATGGGTAGGAAGTTTACTTGAGTGTGGCTTATAGACCTGGCCCACACAAACACTCGTATGCAGTATTGAGACTCCTTGCCTGCCCTTTGCAATGTTATTATCTCATTTTCTACTTAAGCGTTTTTTTCTTCTTTCAAGTCCATATTTGTTATTAAATATACTGTATCATATGGGTAATTGACAGTTTTCCTTGCACACTCATATCAGATCTCTAGGTTGTCTATTACTCTGTGCATTATTAAAATAAGTAACATTTCTTATTTGGTCATTTTTCAATATTTTTTGTATTATTTGATTTCTGTAAACCAAACTTGCACTGCCAGTCACAGTGAGCAGGAATAGGATCCTGAGTATGAAAATAGTTGTCCTCCCTGCAGTTGGCACTCTTCTAGCCATGGCTCGTGGATGGTACATTCCACACTCTTTTCCCTTGGAAATAATAAACGAGCCAGTACCAAATGCCTACTGAGTCTTTTTTTCCTCCAAGAACTTTTACACCCATGGCAAGTCATTCCATCACTTTCCCATGATAGTGTATTCCCATCACCCATCCTTCAGCCAAATTTTTTCATGGTGTGATGGTCATGTCCAATCCAGTGAATGATCTGTTAGAATTGTTATTGACTCTATGATTTTTATAATGTCATTAAGATATTAATAACAATTAAAAACTGAAAAGAACCTTCCAAAAAAAATTATATGTACATTTTCAGCTGTGTGAAAAAAAAAAAACAGAAACCATATATAGTTTGGAAATTTTTCAGTAGAGTGGATTTTCAAATTTCTATTTAGTTTCATGTAGAGAGATTATTTACAATATGAGCAGAATTCTGTAATGTTGGAAACCACAGTAAATGTCTGCTCTTAGTTATATGTCCATTAAATTTGCTTCACATAGCAATGACTAATTTCAAAAGAAAAGTATTGAAATATTGCCATGTTTAATATATCTAAACTAAGAGTGAGGTCAAGTATAACTATAAATAGATCATACAAAGCCAAAAAAAAATCATGCAGATATACATTTGAAGTATAAAGGAATTTTCTCATGGAACTTAGACTGGTTGAGAAACAACATGTTGCATCTGATGTGTTCTGGCCTTTATTAGTTCCAACAAGCGTTGCAATTATATAAGGTGCCAAAAGTGCCATATTTGTGAGTTGCTCATCATTTGATCATACAATTAGGCATCAATGTATGTAGAATTCTTGAGTAAAAACGGGTAGAGTATTGCTTCCTTGAGGGCGCCTGTACGACTCCCTTTTTCATCAAATTTTTTGTATATTTGATATATATATATATATATATAATATATATATTAATATATATATATTATTATTATATATTATAATATAATATATATATATATATATATTTTCCTTGTTTCTACCTTTGTTTCTCTTTATGATGTTTATCTATGTATTTATTTTCACAAATACTTAATTGAGTATTTCTGTTTCTTTGCATTTGGATATGTACACACAAAATAAGTATTAATATTATAAAATATTATCTCAAATCAAGGTTGGATCAAAACTGTAGAGCAGTACTTCAGTGATCAAACAAGACATATACTTGATCATATGGTGCAGAGGTTACCACAGGATCAGCGACGCAAATTTATTTGGGCTGAAATGTCCTACCTCTCCATGTGGTGGGATCAGCAGCCTGAGAGCGTCAAGGATTGTTGTAAGAAGGTGAGGTATTTAGACTTAGAATAGCATATGAGTTGTTATTTGTAATATATTGTGAAGTCATGTGTGTATGTGTGAAGGCTTGGGCAGTAGAATCCCTTCTATAGGTTTTTATTTTGTTTTATTGTATGAAATAACTGGAGATACATTGGCCATGAAATAGTTCTATAGGTAAGGTACTTTTAACTTCTTGTCTCACATAATTTTAATACTTAAGTATATATTTTTTTTTTATTTAAGTGTATTTGATTATTTATTGTTGCTGTTTTTTCTTTGCAGCCTAGCCGATCGTGGTCAGCTGGAAATAGTTACTGGTGGATGGGTGATGAATGATGAGGCAAATACCCATTATTTTGCTATGTTGGAAACAGATGGTTGAAGGGCATGAGTGGGTTAGACTTAACCTTGGAATCAAGCCAAAGTAGGTGTCCAGGCTTTTAGGATTTATTCCTCATTTAAATCATTTATAAAGATTGTTTTTTTATATTGTAAGATTTTTGTATATTATCTCTTAAAATGAGATGTTTTTTGTTACCCATATGTTGATTAATGATATTCTTGTGATTTTGTTTTGTAGCAATGGCTGGGCCATAGATCCATTTGGGATGACTCCCACCATGGCCTACTTGCTGAAACGCATGGGCCTGGAGAATATGCTTATCCAACGTTGTGCATTACTCCGTGAAGAAACACTTGGCAAGAGAAAAGAGCTAGAGTTTAAATGGCGACAGATCTGGGGTAAGGATTCCTTTAAGTATGTTATAGTCACATTCAGTGTTATGGAAAAGACTGGACTTGGTTTGAAAAGTTTTGTTTATTAATATTCTTTATATTCTTTTTATTTAAGAAAGTTTTTGGCTCATCAGTCTTACATATAATTATCTTTTTCAGACACAGGTTCATCCTCAGATATGTTTTGCCACATGATGCCCTTCTACAGCTACGACATACCCCATACTTGTGGCCCTGACCCAAAGATTTGCTGTCAGTTTGATTTTCTGCGAATGTCGGGATCTGGCGTTACTTGCCATGGAGAGTTCCTCCACAGCCTATTACCAGTTACAATGTGAAATCAAGGTTAGAATCAAGCTCTATTTCTTTCTTTCTTCTACTTTCACTTATTTTCTCCTTCTCTTTTTTATCTTTCTTACATTCTCCTCTTTTTTTTTTCCTTTCTCTTCTTTCTCTAATTTTCTCCTCATTCTCTCTCATTCTTTTCCTACTCTTTCTTTTTATTTCACTTCTTTCTCCTTCTCTTTTGTTCTCATTATCTTTCTATTCCACTTACACACACACACACACACACACACACACACACACCACACACACCACACACACACACACTCACTCATCACATCCACTACACTCACACACTCACTCACACACTCACTAATCACTCACTCACACACTCACACACCTCACACTCTCACTTCTCTCTCTCTCTCTCTCTCTCTCTCTCTCTTTTCTCTCTCTCTCTCTCTCTCTCTCTCTCTCTCTCTCTCTCTCTCTCTCTCTTTCTCTCTCTCTCTCGCTCTCAGTCTCTCTCTACTCTCCTCCATTCTCCCCAAAAACTCTCTCTCATCTCTCTTCTCTCTCTCTCTCTCTCTTTATTTTTTATTCATGAAATTGGCAGTTAGCACCATGTAAATCAGAAAAAAAAAAAAAAAAAAAAAAAAAAAAAAAATATATATATATATATATATATATATATATATATATATATTATATATATATATATATATATATATATATATATATATATATATAAATAATAATAATAATCTTGACATGATCTCAAAGAATCGGGATCCATTCAAGGGCCGAGCTTCTCCTAGCCCAGTACCGGAAGAAAGCACAGCTCTTCCGCAGCAATGTCCTCTTGGTCCCTCTTGGTGATGATTTCCGATATGTACGTGCCGAGGAGTGGGATAACCAGTACACCAATTACCAGAAGCTGTTGATTACATGAATTCCAGAGAGGATTTACATGTTCAATTTAAGGATTAAAATATTCCAAATATATAGTTGTCTGTCTTTATATATTGGATAATTGGAAAGTTATGTCAACATGTGTGCTTGCATATAACCTTTCTCATTCAGTCAGTTGTTTACTTTGAATTAATTTGCTGTTAAATTCTAAATGACAGTGAATGCATGATTTGAAGCTTGACAAATTTCCAGGCTCAATTCGGCACTCTTGCGGACTATTTCCGTGCCCTGCATGAGGAGACTGATTCACCAGCAGGAGAGGAACAGGGGGTCTTCCCAACCTTATCAGGAGACTTCTTTACGTATGCTGACAGGGATGATCATTATTGGAGTGGTTATTATACTACACGACCATTCCATAAAGTTTGGATCGCATACTGGAAGGATACTTAAGGTGAGTGTATCAGGTTTTAATATGGCTGTGATGAAATATATAATGGAGCCTGATTCTGTTTCTCTCATCATGAACCTAGGATCACAATAATGTTTTGTGCCATCTGTCCTTTTCTTTTTTCAATTATTTTATTGCTAATCATCCTCATTTTACTGAATATGGTTAATGAATGGCTAAATTTTAAAAATAGGCACATATTGATTTCTTAACATTTTGTTCTCTTAAATTTTGTAAATGCAAGTGTCATGTAGAATATGAAATAGGGTGAAGTCATTTTTATCATTATGGTATCAAGCCCTGCTTTACCATTTTTTCAAGATTTTATGTTCTGTTAGTCTTCTGTGATATTTTTATTGTTTTTCTGCTTTTTCATTGATGTTTGATCCTATTCTTTCCTTTTTTAAGGCATTGATATACTGAAAAGTTTTTTTATCTGCTTTCAAACGATAATTAATTTGCTCAGATATATTTGATGATTTATAACTTGAATAGAAATACTCTCCCTAGGCTTGCTCTAAATCAGTAGGTTGACCCAAGGCCAAGGTTCTGGCTAAAAAACAATAACTAGTGTGCTGCTAAGATCTGGCTGTGGGAAATAGCCCATTGACACAGTGATACTTTGTAACTGTAATCAAAAAGTTAATTTGTTAACTAAGGATTGATTAAGCAGCATACCCAAATTCAATGGAAAGTATATTGTATATTAAGTTTTAAAAATCCAGACATACTTCAGCACGAGTATTAAGAGTCAGATTAGAATAAAAATGTGACAGTGAACATGGAACACCAGGGCTTGGGGTGAGTTGCTATTTTTTCTCTCTGTGATTCAACAGATTTACATCATTATGCTATTCCCAAGGAACTAAAGACAGTTAGTAGTATATGTTTGCTTTTCTGACATTGCCTCCATTGTATCTAATCAAAAAAAGAAATTCTGTATTAATGATTCTAAAGAGTGGTAACAATTTTTTTCTTTCTTTTCAGAGGTGCTGAGATCTTGTACTCCTCATGCTCGGAAGTCAGATGCAATAAAACCACCAATGCTGAGTTACAAACCTCCTGTGCTCGTTTGTTGGTGGCTCGCAGAATTTGGCATTTTTCCAGCATCATGAGGCATTATGGAACTGCTTAAAGCATGTTGTTGTGGATTATGCAAAGAGTGAGTACATCATGTGAGTCTTCAAAACAGCATTTGGTATACATTTTTTTTCTGTTAGCAGAATAGACTCGTATCTATATGATCTCGAATCAGATGTGAAAAACAATGTCAGCATGAAATAGTATGAACTCATATTCTTGTGATTTCAGGAAATTGAATCCATGTACATCATGATTTGTTTTTGTAAGCTATATATAAATAATGGAATGTCCATGAGTTTCACCAGCATTGCTTTTGTTACACTAACTTTTTATATTTTAGCATGTGGAATATCACAATGCCAGCTGTGCATCACAGCACCATTACCTTCTTGAACAGTTAAACTAATTAGACTTTGTTATAAGCTATATTTATAATTATGATCAACGTACACCTACAACAAACAAACACACGCCACACACACGCGCAGCGACCACACACTACATAAACACAGCGTAGCACCACATTACACACCACACACACATCTTTACACTACATCTATTCTACACACATAAGACAACATCCACACACTTCACACATACACAAACACACACACACACACACCACATAGCACACACACACACACACAAAACACACACACACACACACACCACACACAACACACACACACACCACACACAACACACTACTCACACACCACACACCACCACACACACCACACACACACACACACACACACACACACACACACACACACACACACAACACACACACACCACACTCACACACACACCACACACACACACCACTCACTCACACACACACACACACACCACACACACACACACAACCACACACACACACACCACACACACTCACACACACACACACACACACACACACACACACACACACACACACACACACACACATCATACAACACATAAACACATATACACAAACACACACACACAAACACACACACACACACACACAACCACACACACACAACACACAAACTCACACACACACCACACACACACTACACACACACACACTACACACACACACACACACACACACACACACACACACACACACACACACACACACACACACACACACACACACACAACACACACACACACACACACACACACACATGCAGACGACAAACACAAAAGTAGGGACTAGATTAATAAACAAACGCATAAATAAATGTATGGAATAAGAAATACACAGTATTTACACTGGTTTGGTACTGAATATCCACTATTCTTTGCATTATTTTCAGCGGAGTTATAATGCCAATGCGATCAGTTTACTATGAATTAGGGAAAAGTCCTGGAGCACAACAAGTTAGCATCGCACATGATTGTGGCCTAAGAGATGGTTCATCGGTGCCAATAGTCATCTACACCCACTGGCACAGCGCCGTCAGGAGCTCTTCACAATTAGAACATCAAGCCCATATGTGGAAGTAAGCTGGGAAGCCAGTTAAAACCTTTTGTAAAGAGATAGGATAGCTGTGATCATAGTTATGTAAGCAGCTGAATTTTTATCACCCTTTGGTCATTATGCAACTTTTCTTTTGTGAGTATGTGAAGTTTCACTTTGGGAAAAACAATCTTTGATATAGGATTTATCAGTCTTCTTTTTCTTGATTCACATTTTTTTCCCCCCATGGGATTGCTAAGCGTGAAATTGATAAGTACCATATAAATTACTTTTCAGATAATTGATAGCAAGAGAAAATGGTGCCATGTCAGTGGATCCTGTCTTTCTAAATCAGATAGATCGCAGACAATGTTACATCACTTTCTTGGTTGATGTACCAGCTCTGTCACTTATGACATACACCATTAAAGCAGAGAACCAGGAACTGTTAACACCCAAGTATGTTAACTGAGTCTCTTCTCTTCCTTTTGTTTCTTATCTCTTCTTATTTAGCATCTCACGCCTCTCAACTCTTGCACATCATCTCCTGTATCTCTCCTATTTTTTAATCAAAGGTACAGCTGTCATCTATTATGTATCTGAAGTATGTGTCTATATATAAGATGGCAAAAAATAAAATTTCTGAAAAGTAATTTATAAATATTGAATTGACAGGATGGTCATGTTCTCTGATGTGATTGTGCGACACACGTAGCACCTACAGTACCAAGTGTCTTCAATGTAATTGAGGAAAAGGACACCAACCCATTTTCAGTGCAGACAGATCAAGTCGAAGCTACATTTAGCAGTAATGGCTTACTCCAGGCTGTGACAAGACAAGGGCAGACAATTCCAGTCTCTTTGGAATTTGTTAAATATGGAGTCAAGTATGATTATTTGACAACAACCTTAACTTGTTGATACTGAAATACATGCCCAGTAATATGGATATGCAGGGTCTAGAAATAAATACAATATAAAATTCCCCCAAGATTTAGCTTTTCTTTTTTAATTATTGTAGATTATAGTTGTAGTAATAATATAATAATAATAATAGCAGTCTCATATTAATCATTCTGTGATTTTCCTAGGAATAATCGGGAGACTAGTGGTGCATACTTGTTCCTGCCAGACAAGGAGGCAGTGCCAGTTGACATAGGCAGGCTGGCGTTATGCTCGTCAAGGGACCTCTTATGTCAACTGTGTCCATGCAGTTGAAAAATGTCCATCATGTTGTCAAGATCAAGAATTCCCCAGGTATTCAGTTGTTTCTTTTTCTTTGTGGTGTTTATTTATCCATGTGTCTTAATGTCTCCATGTTTTAATAATGTATTTCTTTTAATTGAATCATATTTTATTACCTAATCACCAACAACAAATATAATATGTAAATGTATATTATATATATATATATATTTTTTTTTTTTTTTTGTGCTCAGGTGTTGATGGCATTGGACTTGACATCAGTAATCATGTTGACATCACTGCAGAGCACAATTTCGAGTTTGCCATGAGGCTAAACACAGGAATAAAGAATGACAATATTTTTTTACACAGATTTGAATGGATTCCAGGTTAGTCTAAGTCATAAAACATACAGTTTCATTTGCATGGCTATGATTTTGTTTTCACATATATTCACAGGTATATGCAGACACACTTGAGCAAACAATCATGCAGTTGAACACAAACACACACACACACACACACACACACACACACACACACACACACACACACACACACACACACCACACACACACACACACACACACACACACACAACACACACACACACACACACACACACACATTGATACAAATACACCTGTAGGTGGATATACACACACACATTTCCACTAAAGATCCATGATCTCTGACCCCCTAGACTGAGAGTATAGGAAATTCCATGCCTTTCTAGATGGGAATACTTGCGCATGCTAACTCTTTACAAACTATATAAGCTTTTACAGAAAAGTCAAAGTAACACTGGTAACTTTAGGATATTCTATACATTGAAAAAATATAATATTCAGAGGAAACTCTCTAATTGTTGACTCATATTGTACCTATGTATAGTCTGTGTGTTATTTTGTGTCTCTCCATGTTTTTTTCTTTTCTTTTCTTTTCTTTTCTTTTCTTTTCTTTCTTTCTGTGGGTGTCTATAAATACCATCTACACTTATACCTCAGAGGAACAATGGTCTGGTGCTTCTGATTTTCTGTTATTACAAATGCCAAGTTTATAGTGGCAAATATGTACATTTGGTACTACTGTTAAATTCTAATTGTATAAGAACACGTATACAAACATATATAGGCCACGGTGGCCATGTGGTTAGAGCATTGGACACAAGACTTTCACGACGGCAATCTGAGTTCGAGGGTTCGAGTCACTGGCCGTCACGTTGTTCCCTTGGGCAAGGAACTTCACCTCGATTGCCTGCCTGGCCGCTATCCGGGTAAAGCCGCCAGTCGGGAAATAGAGATGGTGACTCGATAGAAACACTGGGCGGAAGGCAACGGCAAACCACCACTCTAAATTGCCAAGAAAATCATGGAAATCCATGATCGCCAGCATCCTTGTAGGACAGGGCACTTGAAAAAAAAAAAAAAAAAATACAACATATACGTACAATTGTACTTGGATAAAAATTCATATGCGATAGATCCCACAGACACACATGGATGATACAAACATTTGGGTGAACTCAGACAAAAGCTAATGAGAACACACACATGGACACACACACACACAAACACACACAACAAACACACACACACCACACACACACACACACACACACACACACACACACACACACACACACCAGAAACACACACACACACACCACACACACACACACACACACACAACACACACACAAATATTAATATATATATCTAATAATATATATATATATATATATAATATATATATATATATATATATATATATATATATCAGACTTGTACAAAATATTGATATGCACATACACATTTACAAATGCATACAAACAAGTAGATAGACACATACTCACACACCTCCCTCACTCACTCACTTTCTCTCTTTCTCTGTATATATATATTTTGGTAATAGCTACATCTGTTAACCCATTGCCGACGGGTGGCATGTACGCACATGCCATGGCATGGCGGGACCATCTGCCGGGGCACGTGCACACATGCCATAGAGTATGTATGGACATGCCATGAGTTTTTTTTTGTTACAATCACGGCAAAAGATTATTTTTCTGCCAGTGAAAGTGTGATTAAGTCGGTTTTAACACTTTCTCATTTTTACCATGCAACAAACAAAAAAAATGCAACAAACCGACGATTTCAACTCCATGATGCCGCACACTGCTTATTTTATTCGGACTATAGACTGAATAATGATCAACCATGGAGTCTATATAACTACAAAAATACCCTTCAGTCTCGATTTATCAGGAAGTTTGGCAAGTACAGACTTAAAAAATAATTAAAACTGAAAATACAACGGCATGGGATGCTGGTATTTGGCATGAGTGGTCGCGCATGCTAGGGCGACGATATAAGCCCCCGCAGCAAGGCCCTGGCCTCTATGAATGCTACCCGTCAGTTATGGGTTAAGGATTTATTTTACATAATTTCTCCCCATTACCAGATTATCAAGCGAGTGAGGTACGCAAAGCTACCCCTTCAAGCAAACTACTACCCAATTCCATCTCAAGCTTTCATCCAAGACAAAGACTTCCGCCTCTCTCTCATCTCTGCTCAGCCTCTTGGTGGCGCCTCCTTGCAAAGTGGACAGCTGGAGGTAAGTGCAATATATTCTAGGCTTTATAGTTTTTCCAGGATATTTTTCTGTAATTATGGAGGACCCATACAGATTATTATTAAAGCATATACAGGATATTAAAGCATGTACTTCAATTATTTTATTTCTCTCTCTTTCTTTTTTTTCCACCCATCAATAATTAGATCATGATGGACCGCCGCCTAAACCAGGATGACAACCGAGGTCTTGGCCAGGGTATCCTAGACAATCTCCACACTTCCAATAACTTCCGTGTTTTGGTCGAGCCAAGGATCTCCACCAAGGTTTGCAGTTTTTATGTTTACTAAACCCTTTAGAATTATAACTTGTTGCCTGAAACAAACAAAAAGTTCGACTAGAATGTTGATAGATTGGTAGATAGTCATGCAGCTATTTGATATTTAAACAGAGATTAAGCATATAATGACTGAATGAGTTTATATGACTGAGACTATAGCTCCTGTGAAATTTAATTAAAGTTTAAAGGGCAGTACCTCAGCATTACAAAAGGACTTGCTTTGTGTAATCACTTACAAGTTAATGAGAGCAATATTGCTGCAGGAATCTGGTCCAGCTCATGATGGTCCTGCAGCTTTCCCATCGCTTGTGGCTCATGCAGCAACCAACACCCTTCTTTATCCAGTCTACTCTTTGATACCAGTGTCCAAGGTGAGAAGCAATTGTTTTCCTTTTGTGCTGGCAGGATAAGGTGCATTTGCTATGTCATCAAGAGCTCATGTTATAGGTATTTTTGATTCTCCCAGTTTCTAAATTATAATTAGAATGAGTTTACATACTGAAGATAGGAATAGATATTATAATATCATAGTGTAACATATACACCTAATGTCTCACAGGATTTACTTCCAATTCTGACTAAAGTTTGGTATAACTAAGAAATACTGTATTTTGATTTGCTTGAAAATTTATTTATGTATCAGAATATGACTTGCAAAGTTTACCTACGTTTTTTCTCTAACATTTTCCATCATCCATAGGTGGGTCCCATGCATTCATCTTGGACTGTTGGTGGGGAACTGCCTTGTGATGTCCATATGGTCAACTTGCGCACCATGTTAGACCCTCCAAGTACTACAGGTGCTCAGAGATTGCAACATCCTGCAGGCAAGACCACATCCCTCACACTGCATCGTCTGGGTTTTGACTGCGGTTTGAAATCCCAGGGACTTTCATGCTCTACAAACGGAGGAAAGGTTAGGACAGACTTGCCTTTTTATTATTTGTTTAATGTGCTCTATTCTTAGAAAGGTAGGTGGCATTCACTGAGTTGAAGGATATAAAATTTGATGGTTATGTGATAGTGCACTACTAATAAGTAGTGTTTCTTATCCCCTTCAATTGATGATAAAACTGGACACAGTGTTAAGGCGTTCTTTCAGAATCAGAGGAATATCATGTTGGAAGATCACCTTCAGCATTTATAAATACCTAATAGCTAGATTGAAGTTCAGATATGAACTAACATCATAGCAACGTAAAGAGTATTAGAATTCAGCAGAAACTCTTGTTCAATGTGAGCTCTTAAGTTAATTTCCCATCATTCAAGTCTACCCACATTACCCTTGTGACCAATGTGAGTACCTATGAGAGATACACTGTTAAATACCTACAGTAAACAGCAGATAAAAACAAAACTTACAAAGGCGAGTTAAAAACAGAACTATGTTCTGTGTATATTTCATTGCATTTTTTATGAACAAATTATTTATTAATTTATGTTAATAGAAAATATGGTTTTGAGAATAATGAAAATTGAATTTATTTTCCTGGTTAATGAAAAAGACTAATTTACTTTCCAGGTTCGCTTGTCAGAAGTGTTCCCCAACATGTTCAGTGAGCAGGTGCACCAGATGTCGTTATCTATGTTATATGAAGGTGTTGACATGACAAAGTCATACACTTTGTCCTTACAGCCCATGGAACTTTATACATTCAGACTTCTTCTTAGCTAGCTAATATGAAACTTTCTTTAGCTGTACTGTTCTCTGTGTTGGGCAGCATTGTTATTTTATAGATAAGTTGTTTATAGTTTTCTTATTACTTTACATTGAACCTTTTAAATGCTGTTTAAGTATTAGTGTTTGTTATGTTTTTTTTTTGAGTGATTTTTCAAGTCTTTAGAATCACAGAAAAAAGTGAAATTTAAAAGTAGAGTATGTAAAACTGACACCTACAAGGGTGTGAAAATACTTTTTTTTATTGTAGTTGCTGTAGGAGCTATGCCACACTTGTATGGTTGTATTAATAGTTTTTTTTTTTATGGCAGTAATGCTTCTTGGGACCATCAATGTAGAATTGAATTTAGTTAGTTTGTTTGTTTTTTGTTGTTCTAATTTAGGGAAAAAAATAGGGAGGAAACTTGTGTATTCTTTTTTGGCATAAAAGAGATATTTTTTGTGCAGGGGTGCATGGCCATGGTGTTTACAAGGTCTGATATATGATGCATGTTAACTAGGAGTATGACAATAACAAAAGCAAGTGATTTACAATATTGCAAGCAGCAGCATTTGGAAAGTAAGTACTGTATTTCAGATTTGCTTGTTTCTTTCTATGATGAATGTGAATGGAAACAGTACAAACTGCTTTGGAGTGTTATATGTCATGAAGCTACTACTCAGGAAAAGGACTAGGAACGGATTATGATCATGTCTGTATTACTTCAGTGCAGGATTTCAGATATATAAATCAAAATGCAGGTTTGTTACACTGAATGTTTTGAATGTTACAAACATTTTAGCTCCAATATTGCCCTCAATATTAGAGTAGCCATCAAAAAGTTTTTAGATGACAGTTGCTATAGAAGTGTTGTAGCAGGTGGTGTCTTGTAATTCACTTCGAATAACTGTGAAAACAGGTATGGTAACAGTATCGTAAATATTTCGTAAAACTCTTGGTAGCAATCTGTAGAGTGCACCTTTTACGTAGATTTTTCAGTTGAAATATTTTTTGTGATTAATTTCTTTCTTTTTTATTTTTGTTTGCCCTATATTATACATGATACTGCAGACAAGTATGACTTCAGCATTCCTGATACACCCAAGACCTGATTTTTATTGGCTTGGACAGATGTAAATCTTTCAAAACATGGAATATGGGGCAGGTACATATTTGCATTGTGTAATGCATAATAATCACTGTCTGGCTTCAACATTTTTCTGTAGACAGAATTTCACAGCACTTTTGATCTGCATTTGTGATAATTGACCTTTGACTTTGCACTGATTTGAATTGATGAATCATAAGAGGCTGTTTGCTATGCAATTTTAATTCATTATATTTCAATATGGAGGATCATTGCCATTATATAAGCAATAAAGGTGCATGTCTGTCAAGTGGTTCTTTTTTAAGGAAAATTGTTTATTTTGAGTATATAAGCAAAAATTATTGTAATATGCCAGAACGTCAAATTAAAATTAATAGATATACTAATGATAAAACTTTTTTAAAGAACCAATGCTAAATTACTGAGCAGTGCTTCTCTTCATAATTTTGTTGGATATTTCTGTTTTATGAATTATTAAAAAGACAACCTTGTTCTTGTCTTTTTCAAACTGTAGGTAGATTTTGGCTAGTGAGTTTTTTATTAAATTTGGAAGAGGTTGTGTTTGTTATAAAGCACATGATATAGTTTTTGTGTTGATAATAAGTATCAATATATACTATATATATATATTATATATATATATATATATATATATATATATATATATACAATAATATACATATATATAATCTCTTCTTTAACGGTAGGTTCATTCTGAGCGCGTGGTCAGCATGATATTAATTGTAGTTTCATGTGTGATGCTTTTATATTATTATATATACATATAAATACATATATATATATATACATATATAATATATATACTGTACAAATATAAAATATATATTATATATACATATATTTATGAACGTGTGTGTGTGTTGTGTGAGTGCCGTGCGTGCGTGGTGCAGTGCGTGCATGCATGCTGTAGTGTGACGTGTGTGTGTGTGTGTGTGTGCGTGTGCTGCGCTTGTGTGTGTCTAATATATATATATATATATAATATATATATATATATATATATATATATATATATATATATATATATATATATATATATTATATATATATTATATATAATTATATATAATATATATATTTATGCATAAGTGTGTGTGTGTGTTGTTTGTGTACATGGTTTTTATGTGAAAAGTGGCAGAGATCCAATATTCTTCTAATGTAGTTACTTGGAAAATTGGGCCAGTTTTCAGTATAGAAACTGTGTATGGAAGGGTGTAAGAAGGACTCTCAGATTACATACCCCCATAGAATATTTGAAAATCACTATCCAAAAACATTCTGAAGAAAATAAAAGAAAATTTCTGATTTAATTATTATTGGCTAGTGGTACAAGGAAAGTTGTATCAAGAAATTTGTATGATAGCCATATTGTTTTAATGTATTTTGCATAATCAACATCCTAAGTATTGCAATTTTAGTCATAGTATATGGACTGTGATCAATAAAATAATAAGTACCATTGAAAGTGTTTAACTTTTTAGATCTTCATGTAATGAAAATGTGTACATTACACATTTGTGTGCTGATAGATATATAATCATAAATGCTGTCCCTTTCTATCTTTTCTCCATTTATAAATTTTCCTACATTACTTACCATTATTGACTCTGTCTAGAACCAGTAATAGGGGAAAATGTTAGTATTTTTTTATATGTGCATATGTTACTTTCCAGAGTAGCATAATTAGAATGTGATAGAGTTTATGTTAGTGAAGAGTTGGTTCTTTGAGTAAATATTATTAAATTCTTGCAAGATAATTAATTAGATGTGAATACCAGAAAGCAACAGGAAACAATATAGAAAGTAAGAAAGTTTGGTTTCACAAACACAATATTTTCTTTATTAGTATTAAAGTGGTAGATTTTTCACTGGTGTGTTAAGAAACTGTCTCTCTTCCTTTCCTTCCTTTTCTTATCAAGAGTTATATAATATTTATCAGTACCAATATGGACTCCAAATTTGGTGTCATTTGGATTTAGCTTTTTAAATAGGATGATGATAATTTGCACAGTTTGTTTGGAACTGCAAATGAAGTATAGCATTATTTTGCTGGAGGCTTTGACCTTCTTAGTAGCATGTAAATACAGGTATGGAATATCACCTTGATATTTACGTTACAGACTGTAAATGTCTTGAATAAAAAAAAATAAAATAAAAAATCTTTTCCTGTCCCCCTGCTCTCTCTTCATTAGTTGTATTTTATTTACCATTCATTTGTTCGTATAAGTCAACACTCATAAGAATAACTGAGAAAATTTTACTGTAAGAAATAATGCTTTACATGAAAAAACGTAAATGAAGTGTGTATATCAATATTATATCATGACTTCTTTACACCCAAAGAACTCATGACTTTGTATGATAACTAGTTATCTCATTAGCTGCTCCCTTCTGCACAAAGTCAGTGTTTCAGCAAATTTATTTCAGTGACACTTTATCCAAACCTCTGCCCAGTGAATAAATTACACTCAAATAAAAATCCAAAATTATCCGTCAGTCAGTCTTTGCTCTCCACAGTGAAAAAGAAGGAAAAGAAAAGGAATATCATCTTAGTGCAACTATTTATAAACAAACACCCCCCCAATCCCTTGCCCGTTGTTGTCGTGGGGGGGCTTAGGAGGCGGAGACTGGGACCCAATGATGGGGAGCTCCCCAACCTTGGGACTCAGCCCTCGACTCAACTAATTTTGCATGGCCTTTTTTTCCTTCCCACTTTTCGTTTCTGTCCCTTCACCAAACCCTTCTGCTATCCACCTCCTAAGGTGTGAGAGCCGTGCTGAAAGGATGAAAAGCTGACTTTGTGCCAGTCCTGATCGGCCTGAGGGAGCCATGGGCACGGTATTCCCCTGATTTGTTACCTAGCCCTTACCCCTCAAGGGGACCCTGAAGGGTGGACTGTTTTTTCCCAACATAACCCTGGGCCTTAAAAAA